>NW_006239201.1:346923-350657 GCF_000226075.1 Solanum tuberosum | reverse complement strand
CACACACACACACCTTCCACCAACCTACCCCTAAATTTTTTTTGTTTTCCAAAAACCAAAAAATATCTGTTTTTTCAAACAAAACAAAAATTCACCCCCCACCCCACACCTTCCACCAACTGACCCCTAAATTTCTTTTTGTTTTTCAAAAACAAAAAAAAAACTGTTTTTAAAAAAAAAAAAAAAATTTACCCCCTCCCTCGGGCACCCCCCACCCCTCCACCAACCAACCCCTAAATTTTTTTTGTTTTCCAAAAACAAAAAGAAAAATGTATTTTTTCAATTAAGTTTGAAAATTAATATTAATTTTTTTATTTTTTAGCACAATTTAAAATTTTGAGTGGAAGTAAAAACTAAGTGATCTATTATGGGTCAATATGGATACCCATATTTTACCCATTTTGACCATATTTGTAGAGTCTCTTAAAATAGCTTGAAACACATATTTACCGAATTAAAATATTAGTGATCCAATTCATTAAATATGGGGAAAATGGAATCATTTCATTAATATGGGTTAAAATTGTGGGTGGTTTCGATCGAATTTGGAAGGATTGAATATGAATTGATTTAAAATGGATTGGATCACAATTCAACGATATAAAATATGGGTAAATATGAATTTGGTCAAATATGGTTTGGGTAAAATGGTTGTAATCCACTTTAATCTCTTAAAGCCAAAAAATATTAAATCAAAGTTAAGTTGTTAATACCTCAACCCCTACCATCCCATCCTACCCCCTACCACCCCACACATGTAGCCCCACAAGATTCAAAAGTCTACTTTATTTTCTTAAACTCTGTGCCAAGTCAAACTAGACCATCCTTTGTGAAACGGAGGGAGTAATATACTTCCTCCGTTTAAAAAAGAAGGATCTATTTTTCGTTGTAGTCTATTTAAAAAAGAATGACTCCTTTATACTTTTTGGAGCACTTTAGATTTGGCTTTCTACGTGGTATGTTTAAGGTTACAAGATAAAATGTCATTTTGATATATTTGATAAGCATAATACATAGATGTGCCATTTAACTTGGCATCATTTCACATTTACGCCCTCCAACTTCAGACGTGCAGAAGTAGACACTTAAACTTATATAAAATTGAACAAGTAGACGCATGAGTCCTACGTGACATAATACATGCAGGACACCATGTAGGTAGCAAATTGTCATGTAGGATGCTACGTAGGACGTGTGTATCTATTTATTCTACTTTATATACAAATTTAAGTGTGTACTTGTGCACACCTAAAGTTGGAGGGCATAAATGTGATCTAAGGCTAAGCTAAAGGGCATACTTATATATTCAGCCTATTTGATATAACTTTGAAAAGTTTTTTTTTCTTAAATTTTGTGTCAAGTCAAACTAGGTACGTCATTCTTTGTGAAACGGAGGAAGTAATTTGAGCAGTAGATGAAAAATACTCAATATTTGTTTTCCTTACTAGTACTCACCCAATCTAGCTTCTTCATGGGAGAAAGGACATGAATTTCTGATATGTGATTTGCACAGTGATTGCCATTTGATAAACAAGGTGGCAATTTTCTTGAATATCTCCTTGTATAATTTGTAACCAAATTATAAATTGGGAAAATGCATAAGTACCCCCCAACCTATGCCCAAAATTCCAGAGACACACTTATACTATACTAAGGTCCTATTACCCCCCCCCCCTCATGAATATTATTTTATAAATAATTTTCTACCCCTTTTCGGTCTACGTGGCACTATCAACTAGTAGCTTGAAAAAATTGTCAACACGCGCTGGGCCCAGAAGATAGTGCCACGTAGGCCGAAAAGGGGTAGAAAATTATTTATAAAATAATATTCATGAGGGGGGGGGGTAATAGGACCTTAGTATAGTATAAGTGTGTCTCTGAGATTTCGGGCATAGATTGTGGGGTACTTGTGCATTTTCCCTATAATTTCCACTACTCATATTCTTGATGGACTCAAAGAAAAGGATATGTGGAGCTTCACAAGGATTATTATTAGGCAACCTATAGTGTTAAAAACAAAGAAAGGTTTATACAATTTGCTCCATTGAATAAAAGTTTGTAAAGGTATTTGTATAAAACTTGGTGGAAAAATGGACTCATAAATTTGAATGGAGTAACCCCATGATATTGAAAATGTCCAATTTTTGGGCTTGTGGTAACAAATACTTTGTTGTAAGAGTCTTGATTGAAATTGTCCATTTTTTACAACTTTCATTAAATGGTTAAGTGATTGTGAATGATTCATGAAGGGAAATATTGGGTCTACGTAATCAAGATGGTGAAGGGAAATTAAAGGAGATTGTGGATGTGCTGAGAGAAATCCAGATATGTCTCCATGTAGGTCTATCTGCAATAACAAAGATATAATATGCAATATATGAATTTACCTTATAAACACTACAACAATCTTTAATTAAAGGTCTCGAGAGTTTAAATATTAGAATTGAAGTTTTTTTGGTAAAAATCGGTTTACCCCTGATGGGATTTTCGGACATAAATTCGAATAAATTGGGCCTAAAGTGTGAGTTAGACACCAGATGAGGAACAAAAAAATGGTAAAAAACAAGATAAATTTTAGAGAAAAGACTCAAATATGTTATCAAACTTTGAAAAAAGACTCATCTATGTCATTCGTTAAAAACTTGACTATTTATGTCATTTCCATTTGAAAAAAAGGCTCATCCATGCCATTATTCGCAAATGGAAATGACATAGATGAATCAATTTTTTAACATATGGCATAGAGGAACCTTGTCTCAAAGATCAGTGACATATTTGAGCATTTCCCCTATATTTAATAACTAGTAAAATTATCGCGCTTCACGCGGGGATTTAATGTCACGGAATTTATAAAATAATACTTAAAACCTATCAGACATTAAAGCTAAAACACTATGTTATCTTACATACAAGATTACGTAGTAACAAACATTAACAATGTAAAGGAAAATGAAAATTATTATATATTATCATTTATCCTTAATAACATAAGCATAATTTAATGATTGTAAAAATACATACCAGGATCTGTAACATAAGCAATGGTGTCAATGAGCCACTCAACAGGAGCAAAGTACACAAATATTTATTTGTGAAGAAGAAGAGGTTTGGAGATTTCATTATTTTAAAATAACAGAAAATCCCTCTATTTAGACAACAAAGGGTAGTGTGAACAAATGTTTATTCTACCTTATCAGAAAGGGTATAACTTTTTGGAAAACTTGCAACCCTTCGGAAAGGTCACAACATTTCATAAAAGGCACAACTTTTCATAAAAGTCGCAACTCTTCATTAAAGTTGCAATTTTTATAAAAGTCAAAACTTTTCATAAAAGTCGCAACTGTTCATTAAAGTCGCACCTTTTTCATAAAAGTTTTTCATAAAAGTCGCAACTCTTCATTAAAGTAGCAACTTTTCATAATAGTCATAATTTTTCATGAAAGGGGAAGACCAGTTTTGGAAATAAATAAATTAACATGGAATTCTGGTTTGTGGTGGCGCCACATAGGCGGGCTTAATGTTCTCTTTTATATATATATGATATTTTAGTTGAGTTATTTTGTTCTTATAAATTCTTTTAGTACCTTATAAAATAATTATTTTCTTTATTATGATTATATATAACATATCAAATGAAACAAAAAAATTTAAAATATATTTTGACAAAAATTTTCATAGATTAATTTGGGTTACATATACTTGATGGACTAAAATGACCTGAACATATATATATA
>NW_006239201.1:269744-337907 GCF_000226075.1 Solanum tuberosum | reverse complement strand
TATATATATATATATATACGGGTCAATAATCAACCCAAACTTAAGCGCGTTGAGCCGATTATAATTTCATGGACTAGTTTTGTCACTTCTACTTAAACCTTATCTTTTTTCAAAAATAAATCCAGCAACAATGTATATAACTTAAGCTCGTTAAAAATACATGATGGAAGCCCGTTTCTTGAGTGAGAGAGACACCTAAATCAGCCACACATGACTGCAAAATATGGTCACCTTTTAATACAAATATCCAAATTATCAACCATAGCCTCCACAAGTGCATAACTAAAAGCATAACCACCACCACCAAAAGCCATATTAAATGAATGTGCAACATTTGATGCATGTGTTTCTGAATTCATCCCAACATAAAAATATTTCCTATGATCATACTTTGACAAAACCTCAACCAAATTATCTATGAAAAAAATTGTGTCATCACCAGCCATAATGTACCATCTAGCACTCTTGTTATCCATCTTGAATGCCTCGTCTACAATGCGAGCCATTCGTATGGTTTGTTGAATCGAATGTATTGGAATGTATGCGTCCACCGATTTAGATGGGACCGGGTCCTCAGCACAATTACAATGACAAACAGTAAAATAAATGTTGAAAGTAAAGATTGCACAAACAACTTTACATGGAAACCTCCTTGCTCAAGGGAGTAAAACCACGACCTGTTCTCAACAGGACTTTTCAAACTGCTTCCACTAATCTTCTCAAGCAAAAGTAAATAGACTAAGAAATACCTCCTATCACTTAGCTAAGCCAGAGCAGATACAACACTGCCCACTATACTAATCCTAACCGATTAATATAGACTTTAGAGTAAGAAACTAAGTTATCCTTAACCTATTTCTTACAATGATTCTCACAAGTTTGAAACGTTTCTTTCACAAGTGAAACGAATCCTACAATATAAGAACTATTACAAGCAGACAAATGCAGCTGGTACAGAATGCAAATAGAAGAACTTCTATCAGGTCCCTTGCTATTTTGAAGCATGAAAATATCTCTCTTTGAATGAATGAATGAATGAATTGTTGTTTGTATGTTGAATATATTAGACAAGAAGAATTATTGTCCAATATACAAACAACCTCGTCGCTCCTGATTGGTGAAGTACTCTGTAGCTTCACCAACTTCCTAACACGGACAACTTTTACAGCTATACAACACTTTGACAACTGGACAGGTATTCATACTCTGCAGAGGATCAGGTCCCTGCACTTGTGAGGAGATCATAAAAACATCTAGGAGCATAAGCACCTATCAATTTCCCCTTTTTTGATGATGACAAACAACATGCATTATCTCATCTCATGAGTGCAATAACATTCATTCAAATAACAGTGTATGGGAACTGGTATTGCCCCTTAATCAGTTATATTCCCCCTTAATCAGTTATTCCCCCTTAATCCCTTAGCCAATTGCAACCAAAACTTCCCCCTTTTGACATCATTGAAAAGGTGAAGCAGTAAACATATCCAAGTTAAAATGTAAGGCAGTTAAGAATTCAAGGCATCAAGCCACACAAAACATGCAGATGAGAGCAGGAAGAGATCATAAAAGCACACATGAACGAGGCACAAAATAGAGAAAACATCATATTACATATACTGACCACTGTCACTTAGTCAAAACAGAAAGCCACAAGATTTTAGATAACATGAGTGAACAAAATAAAGGGAATTATAAGTAAGACACGTTTAGGACGGAGAGGGAAAGGGAGAGAGAGTGCGTATGAACAGAAGCATCCGCTCATTAGCATATTCATGAGCCTTGATAATCTGCTTATTGAGGGCCTTAATTTCCTCACTAAGTGAGGCATTTGACTTTAGCAGTAGTACATTTTCATCCCTCAATTGTTACAACACTCCCTCATCAGCATGACTGGTACCAGGTCCCCCAGAGATTGCCTTTTGAAGTTCAGACTTGAGTTTAGCAATTTCAACCTCCTTGTCATTCAGAAGACTGGTGAGATCATCCACTTTCCGTTTGAGAGTAGCCTGTTGCTCTAGAACCGCTGCTACTTGAGACCTGCCCCTAGCTGGTCCCTCCATGCACTCACATTCCAGTAGAGTGGATTTAGTGAACATCTGTTTGGTGGTACCTGGTACCCCCTTTCCTAATGGTACCTCAAAATGATTGAAAACAAAGTTCAGCAAGTACCCATATGGAATGCCATGCTTAGCCTGTTTCCAGGTCATTACTTTGTGCATGTGCTCCAACATGATAGCAAGAAGATTGATTTCTTCAAGTTCAACCAGCTTCTCCATAAGAAATAAGTCAGCAGCAGACGCAACTGTACGTTTTTCAGTCCTAGGCACGAGCACTTTGTTAATGAACTCAAACACTAACTGATATTCCCATTTGAGGTGCTTCTTGGACAGTCTTGCACGCTTAATCTCTCATCGCTTGGTGGCAAGCTTGGTGAATCCCCAGATGGTTTACATCCTTCAATGGTTCTAACTCCTTTTACAGGCACCCCAGAATGATCCCAAGAGTTTCCTTGTCCAAGCATATTTCAATGTCCTTGACAGTGGTTGTGATTCCTCTATCTTCTAGAAGTTCCATTTTGTAGAAGAATTCACGTACCTCAGGTTCATGTAGATACGAAGCAGGCGGTTTAAACAGATGACTCCATTCTTGAATGGTAACAACATCAAACAAGGTTGCCATACCAAACTTTGTTACAATGTCAGTGTCAAAGACTCTACCATTTAGCACATTTTGGTGTTCCAGTTTTGCTATTCTCTCCTCCCTCGTCATCTCCTCCATTTTGCTTTGATTTTGAACCTTGGGACCAGGTCCTTTTACGGGTTGTTCATCCACAATCTTTTCCACTTTTTCCTTCTTTACAGAAAATTTTTGTTTTGTCACTTTCACCTTCTTTGCAGGAGATTTTCTTGCCCTTTTTTGCGTTCCTTTGGATTTCACCCTTTCCTCCTCAGCTTCTCTCTTTTGTTTTGCCACAGCCCTAATAATATCCTCAGATTGGGTCTCATTGTCATCAATAGGCACATGAGTAGATGAGGATTCTACAGTCAGTGATCCCTCTTGTCTCCTTTTCCTTATTCTCTCAGTTTGAGCAGCATTTGCCTCCATAGCACTTCCTAGAACCTTTTGAGTGACACTTCTCGTTCCATACCTCTTATTTTCACCTTTTAGGTGAGCCTTGATAAGTTTTCCCTTTCCCTTTCTTTTTCTATCCTCTGCTCTATCAGCGCGTGTAGCAGGAGATATATCTTTAGACAACATTTTGGCAGTTTCCAACTCCTCACCCCTAATTTGTGAAGGGTTTATTCCTCTTACACCTCTTCTTCTCCATCTTAGTTGAGGCTCTTCTTATTCCTCCTCATCATTCTCAACACCCAAGGAAATTGGAGTTTGGTCAAACACAGGTTGACTTCTGTGTGGGACCTGATCCGGCGACTGAAGTTCTTGGTCCAACAATGTGGGTTGAGTATCTCCTCTTAGTGAGGCTGAACTTTGCACAACCACTAGTTCTGCCCCTGCTGTTAGTATACATGAGTTAGGACCATTTCCTTCTGGCAGATCTCCTTCAAACAGCCTTTCAGATATGGTAGACGACACAGCCATTTGTCCAACTTCTATTTCTTCAGAGAAAAGTTCAGCACCAGGTTTAGTCACAGATTGAGCCTCTGATTTCTGAGATTTGTTACCAGACAACACTAGAGTGGGGGTACAAACCAAGACCTTGTCAGAAGAGGGAATATGAGAGGCTACGAGTTCCGTCTGAGGAGTGAAAGACTCATCCATTTCACCAGCCGCGCAGATCGGAGTTGAGGGAGATTCCTCAGGAGTAGGAATGGAGAAGTTGAATGAACTAAGGTTTTCAACTTCTTGGGAGAGTGGAGTCATTGAAGAGGAATCTGGGTTAGACATTGTTGAAAGAAATAAAAGACAGATTTTCAGAGAGGGCAAGTGAATCTTCAAGGAAATTTGTTGAAGAACGATGAATTTGATTTACTCAATTGGGGATTTTATAACGAAAAGCTAAAAGGGTATCGGGTCCCCAACAGTGGTGATGGTTGGATTTAAAATGAAAAGACATATGAAACTAACGCGATGTATGGGTGAGTGACATGTGGCAATGATGTTGACATTTAGACAGTGTAGCATAGGTGATACTAACCTCGTGAGGATCAGGTCCTTCTTTTAGTTTGTAACTCTGTCTGTGTGATTAAATCATCCCTTCAGCTAGACATATCATGAGTGTATACATGTATTTAGGTACCTAAGACGAATCCTTTTCTGACCAACATTAAAACAAGTACAGATACCTGGCCTTCTTAGCATAGTCAGCAAGAAGGAAATTTGTACAATCTTTTTAAGGAATCATGTGATTTTGTGCATCCCCAGCCTCATCCTGTTTTTGATGAAGGATTCTTTACTTAGAGTCTTTGTAAAGATATCAGCCAGCTGATCTTCAGTCTTACAGAACTTCATCACCACATTCTGGTTTTCAACATTGTCCCTCAGAAAATGATGCCTCACATCTATATGCTTTATCCTCTTATGCTGGACCGGATTCTTGACCATATTCATGGCACTGGTGTTATCACAAATGAGAGGAATGGCGTTTGAGAGTACACCGAAGTCTTCCAACTACTTCTTGATCCACAATAGTTGTGCACAACATGATGCAACAACCACGTACTCTGCCTCTGCAGTAGACAATGCCACGGAATTCTGCTTCTTTGTTCCCCATGAAATCAAAGTTGATCCTAAGAAGTGTGCCATGCCTGATGTGCTTTTTCGATCAACTAGAAAATCTGCATAATCAGCATCAGCATAACCTACAAGATCAAAAGAGTCACCAGTAAGGTAGAAGAGGACCAGGTCCTGAGTTTCCTTCAAGTATCTCAGGATACATTTGGCTGCCTTCAGGTGAGACTTCTTTGGTGCTGCTTGAAATCTTGCACACATCCCTACACTGAACACTATGTCTGGCCTGCTTGCAGTGAGGGACATGAGTGAACCAATAATTCCCCTATACATGGTCTGATTGACCTCCACGCCATTTTCATCTCTATCAATTTTCACACTTGTGCTCATAGGAGTATCCAGCACCTTTACCTCAAGACGATTAAATTTCTTGAGCATCTATTTGATATACTTCTCTTGGCATATTGAAATGCCTTGAGAGGTTTGTTTAATCTGCAAGCCTAGGAAGAAAGTGAGTTCACCCATCATGCACATTTCGAACCCACTACTCCTCAACACAACAAACTCTTTGCACAGTGAGTCTGAAGTAGCTCCAAATATGATATCATCTACGTACACCTGCACAATCAGCAATTCGTTACCTCTAGATTTCAAGAACAAAATGTTATCAATTTTACCTTTCTTGAACCTATTGGCTAGCAGGAATTTTGATAGGCGTTCATACCAAGCTCTAGGAGCTTGCTTTAACCCATACAAAGTTTTGTCCAGTTTCAACACATAATTGGGTAGGTCTACTTCTTCAAAGCCTGGGGGCTGTTTGACATATACTTCCTCCTTCAGATTTCCATTCAAGAAAGCACTCTTAACATCCATCTGAAACAGCTTGAACTCCATGTAGGCGGCAAACGCTATTAAGATTCTGATGGCTTCCATTCTAGCTACAGAAGCAAATGTCTCATCATAATCAATCCCTTCTTCTTGGTTGTAGCCTTGCACCACAAGCCTTGATTTATTTCTAATAATGGTGCCATGCTCATTAAGTTTGTTTCTGAAGACCCATCTATTCCCAATAATAGTTCTGTCAATTAGTCTGGGGACCAGGTGCCACACATTGCATCTCTCAAACTGATGAAGTTCCTCCTGCATTGAAGTTACCCAATCTACATCCTACAATGCTTCTTTGATGTTCTTTGGTTCAATGGATGATATGAATGCTGAATGAGCAACTAGATTCCTTGATTTAGATCTAGTTTGAATTTCTGAGTCAAGTGGAGAGATGAGATTGTCCAGTAGATGTGAAGATTGATACTTCCATTTGGACTTTCTTGTAATCTCTTCTTCTCTGTCAGCATCAGAATCACCTTCACCTTCTTCAAGATTTTGAGACACTGTTTCCTATGATGAACCTAAGGGACATGTCCTCCTGAGTGTTCTGTATCCTTCTCTTTTGTACCCTGATCATCCTGCTGCTTGTTCATCAGATCCTCAAACTCATAGTCCTCATTGTTCTCATTTCTTGTACCCAATTTATCAAACTTAATGTGCATGCTTTCTTCAATACAACAAGTTCGTTTGTTAAACACTCTATACGCCTTGCTTGTAGATGAGTACCCAACAAATACACCTTCATCACTTTTGGCATCAAACTTGCCAAGATCATCATTTCCATTATTCAACACAAAGCATTTGCACCCAAATGGTCTAAGATGTGCAATTGAAGGTTTTTTTGTTATTTAATAGCTCATAAGGTGTTTTCTTGGTGATAGATCTGATAAGACACATGTTTGTCACATAGCATGCTGTATTAACTACTTCAGCCCAAAAATTCATTGCAAGTCCTGAATCGATCAACATAGTTCTAGCAATCTCCACCAGAGTTCTATTCTTTCTTTCAACCACTCCATTTTGCTGAGGAGTTCTTGGTGATGAGAAGTTGTGATTGATTCCATTTTCTGCACAAAACCCTTCAAGTAGAGAGTATTCAAACTCCGTATGATCAGATCTGATACTGCCTATCTTGCAATCCATCTTCAATTGGATGGCTTTGGCAAATGTGATTAGTTGTTCAGCAATCTCATCTTTCGTTCGCAGAAACATGTTCTAAGTGAACCTGGAAAAATCACAACAATGACAAGAATATATTTCTTACCTCCTCTGCTTTGGATTCTGATAGGTTTACATAAGTCCATGTGAAGCAGCTCTAGAGGTCTCGTTGTACTGACTCCCTTTTTGGCTTTGAATGATGACTTAGTTTGTTTCCCTTTAGCACATGCATCACAGACTTTGTCATTCGAAAACTTCAGTGTTGGCAATCCGCGGACCAGGTCCTATAACAAGTTTGTTCAGTAACGAGATACTCACATGACCCAGTCTCCGATGCCACAGATCTGCATCATCAATTTGAGCACTTAAGCAGGACAGATCATCTCCCTCAATGGAATCCAGATCTACAACATACATATTTTTAACTCTAGTGGCAGGCATGACAACCCTTTTGGTAATGCGATTTGTAACCAAACATTTATTAGCCATGAACTTGACTTCATTTCCTTTATTACAGATTTGTGAAATGCTCAAAAGATTGTATTTTAAACCCTTCACATAGTGTACATTGTTTATTGAATTATCAGCAGATCTCCCTATCCTGCCAATACCAAGGATAGGGCCCTTCTTTCCACCACCAAATGACACACCACCACCTTGGTGTACTTTCAAAGAGAGGAAGTTTGAAATGTCTCCAGTTATGTGCCTTGAGCATCCACTGTTCATATACCAGCACTGACTTATTCCTCTCTTCTTCATAAGAATCACTTGTTAGATTTAGGAACCCACTTCAAACGGAGTTCCCAATAACTATCAAAATGCTTGATAAGAAACCTTTCTGTCCAGGAGGGCAAAGTGTTCTTACTAAAACGATAACGGGGACCAGGTCCCCTGTGTTCCTTTTTATCATTGTTTTCAGATCTGACAAATTTCACATGCTTTTCTTTTGCTCTTCTCAAATTCTCACAATTTTCTTTTAGATGACCATTATGCCCACAGTGAGTGCACAACAGATTGTTAGATATAGACACATATTTGCTATGAGGATTATAGGGAGGTTTTATTGGTCTGCATCCCAGCCCTTTCTTTCCATTGAAACTTTGATTAGACAGATTAGAGAGTATCTTAGAGGAATCAGTCCACTTTAGAGAGTGGCTTAGCTCCTCCTTGATCCTACTCAAATCCTTTCTCAGTTGGGAATTAGTTTCAAGAGAAGAAACTAGCTTAGACTCTGAAATTTTAAGTTTTTCTTCCAATTCTTCCTCAAAGATGCTAAGCTTTCTCTTTCCACTCTCTGAAGTACCAGGATCCTCCTTAGGAGTTATGTTGCTAGTTTCTAGAGTACCTATCCTTACACTCATCTTAGAAACTTGAGACATGAGAGTTGAATTCTCATCCTCATACAAACTTAAATTTTCATTTAACATTAAGTTTTTAATGGTTCGTTCATCAACAGAATCAATAAGTAGGGCAGCAAATTTCCTCAATTTTTCAACATGAAAATTATCTAGATCATCCTTAAGATCAAAAAGGGTTACCTCAGCTGGATCTTTCTCATCATCAGATTTAGTCATCAAGGAGAAGATGGAGTTGAAAACATTTTCGTCATCTTCAATGGCCATCATTGATACATCCTCATGGCTTTCTGCATCTTCTTCTGAATCACTTGAATCATCTCCCCATACAACAAAGGCTTTTCTCACCAACTGATCAGCATGAGCCTTTCTCCGAACATTGTCTGGGACCAGGTCCCTCTTACGAGGTCTGGTGTCATGAGTTTCTTGCCTTTGATAGGGACAGTCCCTCATAAAGTGACTAGGCTTGCCACATTTATGGCACAGATCATTTGCAGTAGCAGTTCTACTGGTAGAGGCTTTCTTTTGGAAACCCCATGCTTCTTTATGATCTTTTGAAATCTTCTAGTGACATACGCCATCTCATCCTCTTCCTCAGTCACCTCACTTTGAGAGGTTTTCAAAGCGATGGTCTTCTCCTTATTTCCTTCCTTCACAGTCGTCCCCTGTTTCTTGTTCATCTCGTAGGTCTGAAGATTCCCAATTAGTTCATCCATGGGAAAAGTCGTTAGAACTTTGGCTTCTGTTATGGTATCCACCTTGATTTCCTAGGATTTAGGAAGCACTTTGAGGATTTTGCGAATTTGCTTGCTAACAGGAATAGGCTCACCCAGGCCTCTCAGCTTGTTGGTGATAGAGGTAAATCTTGAGTTCATCTCAAAGATGGTTTCACTTTCCTTCATAATGAAATTTTCGTATTGAGTGGTGAGCATATCAACCTTAGACTATTTCACTCGTCGGGTTCCTTCATAGGCTGTTTGAAGACAGTCCCAAATCTTCTTGGCAATATCACAAGCAAATATTCTGTTGTATTCGGCTGCTCCAATTCCACATACTAGAATATTATTTGCCTTGTAGTTCTTTTCAATCATTTTCCTATCTGCCTCATTGTAGTCTTTTCTGGTTTTGACAACAGTAGTGGTAAGCTCCCCATCATTCACCTCCTTTGTAGGAATATATGGTCCATCAAGGATAATGTCCCACAACTCAGAGTCTTCAGCGTTGATGTAGTCGTGCATTCGATTCTTCCACCATCCATAGTATTGACCATTGAAATGAGGTGGCCTGGTAGAAGATTGTCCTTCCTCCATATTGGATGGAGTAGTCATTCCTTCAGGATCTTTTCTATTCTTGGTGTTAACCAAATGAAAAGTCAAGCTCTGATACCATTTGTTGGAATGTATGCGTCCACCGATTTAGATAGGACCGGGTCCTCAGCACAGTTACAATGACAAACAGTAAAATAAATGCTAAAAGTAAAGATTGCACAAACAACTTTACGTGGAAACCTCCTTGCTCAAGGGAGTAAAACCACGACATGTTCTCAACAGGACTTTTCAAACTGCTTCCACTAATCTTCTCAAGAAAAAGTAAAAGCCAGTTTACAAAAGAAGATTAGCCTGTTAATCTCCACACTAAGCAATACCTCTTATCACTTAGCTGAGCCAGAGCAGATACAACACAGCCCACTATACTAATCTTAACCGATTAATATAGACTTTAGAGTAAGAAACTAAGTTACCCTTAACCTATTTCTTACAATGATTCTCACAAGTTTGAAACGTTTCTTTCACAAGTGAAATGAATCCTACAATATAAAAAGCAGCTGGTACAGAAAGAAAATAGAAGCACTTCTATCAGGTCCCTTGTTGTTTTGAAGCTTGAAAATATCTCTCTTTGAATGAATGAATGAATTGTTGTTTGTATGTTAAATTTATTAGACAAGAAGAATTATTGTCCAATGTACAAATAACCTCGTCGCTCCTGATTGGTGAAGTACTCTACAACTTCACCAACTTCCTGACACGGATAGCTTTTACAGTTGTACAACACTTTGACAACTGGACGAGTATTCATACTCTGCAGAGGACCAGGTCCCTGCACTTGTGAGGAGATCAAAACATCTAGGAGCATAAGCACTTATCAGGATGCCTATCGTACATTTTGTATCTCGAGGTGTTTTATGAGACCTTGAAAGAAGGACAAGAAGAGTAAGGCCATGGAAGCAATTGATGATCTTTTGGGAAGTTCTCGAGGATCATGAATACACGTGTTATGTTTGGTTTCCACCAGGATTCAACGTACAATATTCTGTTCTTCCATGTTCTAGACGAGCTTGTTATTCTGAATACTAGATGGCTAATACTGGTAGCAATATCATCTTGTGTAATGTCATGACCTTTGAAAGTCATCAAGTTATTGAATATAGTGATTGAGTTGCAACATGGATGGTTAGATAGCAAAATGTGGATTACATATATGATTAGTCCTGAAATTAACAATGATTTGCATAATTTTCCACTTAATAAAATGGATAATTGCATAGAGAGTAAGTGGTAATCGATTTGAAGGACCTGTTCCTGTGTCGTTGCTCAAGTGTAATGGTCTAGAAGTCCTTGATGTGGGGAACAATGCTATAAATGACACACTTCCAGCTTGGCTCGGAACTCTTCAAGAGCTGCAAGTTCTTATATTAAAGTCGAACAAGTTCCATGGATCAGACTAAGTTTTGCTTTCGCAAGTTACGAATTTTTTATCTTTCTCGTAATGAATTAAGTGGCTCACTTCCTGCAAAAGTTTTTGGAAACTTCAAGGCAATGATCAAATTAGATAACGAAGACACAAGAGAGATCAAGTACATTGAATCTAAGTCGAATTTGTCATTTGACACATCGTATAAGGATTCAGTGAGTTTGGTAATCAAAGGGCAGGATATTGAGCTACAAAGAATCAGCACAATTATGACAACCATAGATATCTCAAGCAACCATTTTGAAGGTGTCATTCCGAAAACACTAAAGGACCTTAGCTCACTTTGGCTACTCAATTTATCCCATAACAATCTCATAGGTCATATTCCAATGGAATTGGGGCAATTGAATACACTTGAAGCTTTAGATCTCTCCCGGAATCGGCTTATTGGAAAGATTCCGCAAGAATTGACAAGAATGAACTTTCTGGCCTTCTTAAATGTCTCTCAAAATCATCTCGTCGGACCAATTTCTCACGGTCTACAGTTCAACACATTTGAAAATGACTCGTATGGCGGCAATCTTGATTTATGTGGCCCTCCTTTATCAAAGAAATGTGAAACAAGTGGTTCATCACATGTTCCTCAACCATTGGAGTTTGAAGAAGATGAAGGTGAGTCATATTTTTTTAGTGGATTTACATAGGAATCAGTAGTCATAGGCTACAGTTTTGGACTAGCTGTTGGAACTGTCACGTGTAGTCTCATGTTTAAATATCATAAGCCAAAATGGTTTGTGGAATTTTTTGATGGACTCATGCCTCACAAGAAAAGAAGGTCAAAGAAGAGAGCTCAGAGACGAAGGACTTAATGGAAGATTGAGAGGGCTAAATTTTCTTTGTTTGATTTTGTGGACTAATAAGTGAACTGTTCTGTTTTTGTCTTTTTTAATTTTCTATTAGTTGTTTGTATATGTTAGAAACATAATTATATGTGTGTTATTTTAGTATCAATGGTTATTCAAGTTATGTTAGTTTGTTTCTGTTTCAAATTGACAGAAGTGATCTACACAGCCACTCATTAGCTATGTTACTTGGATTTTTCAAAAATGTCAACGGGTACGTGTTGGATTCTTCAAAAGTTATATATTTTTTAAGGAACCAACATGGTTGCAACATCATCATATTTTAGGAGAGTCCGAGCAACATAGCTCATTAATACAACAAAATTGGAAAAAGCAGTGCAGTAAGCATATAGAGTTTGGTTCATGATTGAAATTAGTTGATATTAGAAAGTTTATATTTGTGAAAATTGATGTAGAAGAATACTCAAAACTACAGAAGTGGCTAATAATTTTGTGGGTACTTCATCTTTCTAGTCATAAAACATCCTTAAAATGTTCCTCGTCCATTGGAGTCCGAAGAAGAAGAAGAAGAGTCGTATTTTGCTAGTGGATTTACGTGGCAATCAGTGGTCATAGTTGTTGTAACTGTCACGTGGAGCCTCATGTTTAAAGTGGTAAGCTAAAATGGTTTGTATAATTTTTTGAAGGCATCATTCCGCACAAAAATAGATGGCGAAAGAAGAGAGCTTTGAGATGACGGATTTAATTAATGGAAGATTGGAAGAGCCAACTTGTCAAGTAATATCCATTGTTGGAATAATCTCATGAATATTAGTCTTTAAATTTTAGTTGTTTTACTTAGTCTGAATTTCTCTTTGTTATTTTCATCTGTTAGATACCTCTGAATTATTTTTAGCATTTGCTTCGACTACTGAATTGAAGTCATATATTAGCTTAGGTACAAATAACTTCATGAAAGTCAAATATATTCTTAATAACAAGCTAAAAGAAAGACATATCTGCATTTGAAGTTCGATTTTTTGTGTTTAAGCAGTTGCTGTAGCAGTGGACTGTTATGTTGGATGAGTAATACGGGAAGATGTTATGTTCCGACATATTCATTCACTTCGACTTAAATGCGCGTTCATCCTTGTAATGAAAATTGAACATGAATGCTCAAGTGATGCCTGAACCTCGAGGAAGTGGCAACTTTGTGATAATGAGTTGATTTTAAACATCAAAGCATGAGTTGATTAGATCATCGCTAGATCTATAAAGGTGAAAGACAGAAAAATGTGATCCTTCAAATTTCAATACAATTAGTCTCTCAGTTTTCTTTGCTTGTGCATCATTTTTTTATTTGATCACTACACCTTTATCTTGAGTCGAGGGTATATGGAAACAGCCTCTCTACTACTTTCGTTATTTTCCATCTCTTCCTATTTGAACTGTATCATATAGAATGAATTTCCCTCATTAACTTAATGTGAAAAGTCTTGGAAAACAGCACAAGAGACAACTAATCGGAAATTTCTCTGCAGGTGGAATGATCTTCACCAAGTTATTCAAAACATAATAATTAAGCAGGAAATGAAAGACTTAAATCATGTCTTTAATTATTGTTCATTTTTTTCCTCACTTGACTTAGTCAGGCAATAGTTTCTACCATTTGAAATTTCTAAGAAGTTCTGCAGAAAATTTTTCTACATAATAGGACCAATTTCACATCATCTTGCGTAACACACACTGCAGAGATAGTTAATGAATTCGAAATGAACACAACATCTAAAGAAAATTAGAGGACATAGAGAGTATTATTTTGTTAAGTCTTCTCCGTCCTCTAACAACTCTTGTGGAACACTACAAAATATGAGTAACAAGTTAGAAGTGAGTAGTACTCATCTTGTGATTCAATTATTCATCAGTCCCGATTCATCATAATCTCTTTTTTCCTCTAGTCTTTGTGGATATTGGCTTAAAGTCTTAACAAGTCATCGTCCGCTAGTTACAATACTGTATCACTTTTTTCCTTAGGTGTAATGGAATATTGATGGATTTTCCCTTATTAACTTAATAATGTGAAAAAATATTGTGTACCTAACAAGTTTGAAAATAGCAGAAGAGACAACTAATCACTCACTCGGATTGACTTTTTCTGATTGTATAGATTTCATGGAAAAATTGCACCAAAATTTATTGTATTTGTACAACTTGGTTTGGCTTGATTAAAGTGTTCCTTCTTGTCATATGGAAGATGAAATGGAGTAACATCATCATGTCATTAGTATTTTCTAGATTGAAGTGTGTCATATTTGTCCTTTTTCCCATCTGTAGTCTTTGTGGAATCGGCTTAAAGACTTTGGTGGAATACTGACGGAGTTTCCATCAATATTCCTTACAAGTCTTGTGGAAATCATCATCAACATATATATCATATCATATATTTCTATCTATTATTTTATTATTATTATACATATATATATATTATATAGAAATGTGATGAAGAGGACGACATGGGTAAAAAGGTAATTTTATCTTGAAAAAAATTTAAAAAAAGCACTCTCTCCTTAATTTTAGAACCATCCAACGCATGATATTTTAACCCAGACGAAATCATCGGTATACAGTTATTTCTTTCCAACTAAAGCTAAACATATGGATTCTTCCCAACTCTTCCAGGTATATTTTCTTTTAGATTTTAGACTTCGCTACAAAAATTCTTTCAATTTTTACAGGCTTGAATTTACGACTCGATTTCCGGTCAGGTCTTCATAATTCTGTCTAATTCTCTTCCCAAGCTGAAATTCATGGGTGATGTGAAGGTTTATACTAGAAAATAACTGATTAATGTCTAAAGATTATCGAACATTATAGTCTGGGTTCAGTTACTCTGTACTATTGCTCTTCCTTCTCTTTGTGTCACTCCTCTGTATTTATGATATCGAAATTCTCTCTGGTTGGTTTATAGTGATTTGACCTTTCAGCATAGATTGAAATCAATTGAGGGCTCCTCTTCTGCTCGCTCTGTGGAGCTAAAACCTAACAACAATGAACAAAAAAAAGGGAGGATAGAGTGTACCCGATCTTACCTCTAAATTGTTAGATAGGGAAATTGTTTCCAATAAACCCTTGACTTAATGAAAGCAAAATCACAACATTAATCTCACGTCAAAAAAAAAAAAACTTATGTGAACTCACAAATTTGTTTTTGATATTCTCCTTTACGATAAGAAAATTATTGTGGCTAGTTCTCTTCATTACTTTTTGCTATTAATTGCTTAAAACAAGAATGTTAAAGATGAAATTTACATTCATTTACATTAATTAAGTAACAATATTGATGAACAAATTTTCCATTTTTGTATCATTTGACATTGGCAGATAGTGATGAATTGTTGGTAGCATAACATTCCAACTCAACATTTTGTCAGACCTTTCTTTAAGAGAACATGAAAGTCAAATATATTCTTAAAAACAAGCTAAAAGAAAGACATATTTGTTCGATTTTTTATTTTTTTTTTGTGTTTAAGCAGTGGACTGTTATGTTGGATGAGTAACACGGGCAGATATTATATTCCGACATATAATCTTTGAAGAAATTGGCTTAAAGACTTACAAGTCATCGTCCGCTAGTTACATTACTGTATCCCTTTTTTCCTTAGGTGGAATGAAATATTGATGGATATTCGCTCATTATCTTAATGTGATCGTAAACTATTGTGTACCTAACAAGTTTGAAAATAGCAGAAGAGACAACTAATCACTAACTCGGAATATTAACCTTTCATGATTATATAAATTCCATGGAAAAAATGCATCAAAATTTAATGTATTTATACAACTTGGTTTCCTCTATTCCGAATGTACACTAATTGTCCTCACAATTGGTTCAATGACGTGTCTTGACCTTTTATGATTATATAAATTCCGTGGAAAAATTGCACTAAAATCCTCAATTGACTTGATCATATAATAGTTTCTCTCATTGAAAAGTATTGTGAAAACAGAAGAAGAGACAA
The DNA here is from genome assembly GCF_000226075.1 of Solanum tuberosum. Taxonomy (NCBI): domain Eukaryota; kingdom Viridiplantae; phylum Streptophyta; class Magnoliopsida; order Solanales; family Solanaceae; genus Solanum; species Solanum tuberosum. The sequence continues at coordinate 322,265 of NW_006239201.1, read as the reverse complement.
CTAATCACTAACTCGGAATATTAACCTTTCATGATTATATAAATTCCATGGAAAAATTGCATCAAAATTTAATGTATTTATACAACTTGGTTTCCTCTATTCCGAATGTATACCAATTGTCCTCACAATTGGTTCAATGACGTGTCTTGACCTTTTATGATTATATAAATTCCGTGGAAAAATTGCATTGATCATATAATAGTTTCTCTCATTGAAAAGTATTGTGAAAACAGAAGAAGAGATGTTGATGGAAAGTTGGACTAATCATCATATATCTATCTATCCATCTATATTATCTTTAAAACAATATTAAATTATTATAATATTTTCAACTTAAAACACTCAATTTAGTATATTTTCTATATACTATAATATATTATATTTATTTAATTTAAAATATAGTGTACTACATGATTTGGCATTCACGTGCAATGCATCAAAATTAGTACTATCTTATAAATATGAACTATCTAACTTAAATGTTAAATTACTATAATACCCCAACTAAAAATATTCAATTTAGTATATTTTCTATATTTTATATTTATATTTATATTTATTTATTTGTTTATTTATATTATATTAAAAATAAATTTTGTTGTGACTTTCCTGATGAGTTGTGACTTTTTCGAAGAATTGTGACTCTTCTAAAGATCAGTTTCTCTATTATGATCAGAATTTCTGTTGTGGATATTGATATTTCTTTTTTAAAATCAAGAAAAAAGTGTAGACTCACACATTCTACGTGATATAATACATATATATAGGACGTTACATAGGACACAAAATTGTCATGTAGGATGAATGTGTGTATTAGATCAAATTTATATAAATTTAGTGTTTACTTGTGCATACTCAAAGTTAAAGAACATATATGTCAACTGAGGTCAAGTTAAATGTCATATTTATTTATTATAACTTTAGAAAGTCATAAACCATTTTATTGTGATCACTAGTAATTGATGAATCACACAAACATATGATGATGCTTCATCTACAAATATATAGACTCACACATCCTATATAACATAATACACATGTATAGAACGTTACATAAACACAAGGTAGAAAAACTGAAAAATGTGTACTACTCCACTAGAACTGTATCATATTTGTCCTTTTTCCCACCTGTAGTCTTTGTGGAAATAATTGGCTTACAGACTTTGGCTTAAAAGAACAAAATAAAATTCCACACGATATTATAACTATAAATGTTAGTAACACGTTTTTCTATTTTCGGATAGGAATTATATTTATAAATGTATGTCACTAAATTATTAATAAAATAATGTTCTTTAATAACATTGTAGTATTTTTTTTTCTCAAAGTATTTCTCTCTTATTTTCTTAATTTCTTTATTAAAGAACCAACATGAACCAATTTCACATCATCTTACGTAACACACACTGCAGAGATAATTAATGACCTCGAAATGAACACAGCATCAAGAGAAAATTAGGACATAGAAAGTATCATTTTGTTAAGTCTTCTCCGTCCTCTAAGAAGTCATGTGGAACACTGCTATAAATGACACGTTTCCAACTTGTTAGTTTGTTTTTCATGTTCTCTGACGAATAAAGCTCGAATATCACTTGATGAGCTTCGCTATCATTGTTCATCTTTGTTCTTCGCAATCCAATTTCAGTGGATTTTGGTGTTTAAAGTTATGGTAAAGTTGCTTTAGGAATTTGAAGGAAATGGAAGAAGAGGTTACTTTAGGATTTGAAGAAATTGGGAGAGTATAGGAGAAAGGGGAAAGGAATTATAAAAAAGATTGAAAAAAATATTAAATTAATCAAATTTCCATGTGTCAAGCGCGTGAAATTCATAGATCAACATAGATGTGGTTGTGGCCTTTTAAGGGTGTAATTATTTCAGTTTTAAATAGTTCAGGGGGGTGATAGAACTCCCGTAAAGTTAAAGTGTGTAGTTGGAAATCCGGATATAGATTAGGGAGGCTTTTGACTATTTTCTCAAATATAAATGAAATAAGAAATAAAATATAATAATGAAGAGAGAGAAAAATATTTTTTTTTGGTGTAAAATTTGGTGCAGTGGGTTGAAGTTGATTTACACTAAAATAGTGCTGACACCAAATTTGGTGTAAAATTTGATGTTTGGGTTGAAGATGTCCTTAGTCGGATTTTTTTTTATTTGACTCAATTTGCAATTTGATTTGATTTTCAATTCAATTTTGTACCTACTTTTTTCTTTTGACAATTTTTTTGTTTACTTATAGTTTTTATGTTGCAATTTTTGGGATTCGACTAAAATATCTAGTACTTTTAATTTTAAAAAGAATATCATTGTTTCAATTAAATTCTTCTGACAATTGTTATTTTTAGATGATGTTTCAGTTTACTTTGTGTAATCTTGAATATATAAATTATTGGAATTTTTTTTTCTACGCTTTGATAACATATGAGTTGAACATTATATTTTAATTAATTAATAGACAAGAAAAAGGAGGAGAGGAACATGTTTGTCTAAAGTTTACCTACACTAACTCATGTTAAAATATATATTTTTAAATGTCTATAGGTGAAACAAGTACATCCAAATAGGGTATTATCCCACAATTTTTACAAGAAAATGAAAATCAAGTCCTTACAACTCACAAATTTAGAATATTTTTTTTTGTTTTCTCATTTTATTTTATTTTTAAAATTTGTGAATTTAAACCTAAATGACATTTGTATAGCTATACCATTTCTTAAAAGTTAAAAGTTATATTATTTTCCAATTATTACTCTTTATTAGAAGTGGCACTTGAGGGTGTACGAACACTGCTATATGCAGTTGTACAAAATGCACCAATAGTTGTATTTTTTTTAAGGATAATTTCGTAATTTTATCTTATCACTCTATATTACTTTATGTCAACACCAATAGTTTGGGCTTTGTGGGCTTATTTGATTGGCTATTAGACACGTAAGTACTTCTCTTTGATGTTAGATTTTTGAGCGACTTTCACATATAGCAAACACAAAATTTATATTTGTATGTTATAGCAAAATTTGCATTGTTGTGCTCCATAGCAAACATATATATGTATAATTCGCTATACATATACAAAAAAAAATATACATATACAAAGAAAGCAGTTGTATAAATTCGCTATACATATACAAAAGAAAGCAGTTGTATACAAAAGATCAATTGTATAATTTGTGTATGTATAAAACGAGAAAGAGAGAAAGGCAAAAGAAAACTGGACAGGGAAAGATTTGTATTGTATAATTATAAGTGTATAGGACGAAGATATATGTATTTGCATGTGTATATACAATTTTCTCTCGCTTTATACAAACAGAAGCGCAATTTATACATTTCGTTTCTGTTTGTATAAACGAGAGAGGCGAGGGTGGCGAGCGAGATTTGGGAGAGTGGCGAGCGAGATCTGGGAGAGGGGAGAGAGGAACGAAAATATATGTATATATACAATTTCCTCTCTCTTTATACAAACACAAACGCATTTTATACATTTGTGTTTGTATAAAAGCGAGAGAGGCGAGCGAGACAGCCACCAAACGAGAGTGGCGAGCGAGATTCCAACAGGGAGAGTGGTGAAAATAGCAATAGTTTGCTATAGGGTACAATTAAATCAAAGTATATTTATAGCATTTAATTTGAATTAATAGTTTGATATTATATATAATTTTCCCTAGATTTTTCTCCGCACAAACATAGGTCTATTGAGGGCATCTTCAACCCTACACTCTATTTTACTCTCCAAATATAGAGTTCTCTATTTTTCCAGCCAACCAACTCCAACTAAATTCTTTATTTTACTCTCTAAAAAAGAATCTTTTTTTCTCTCCTTGATATTATATTATTATTTCTATTTCTATTTCTATTTCATTTTCTTATTTCACAATATAAATCCCTTCTCTTTTTTTTTTCAAAATAATCACCCTATATAATTTTCATGTAATATAAAATTATTATTTTTTAAAATTCTTTATTTAATATAAAAATTATATTTTATTGTAAATTTTAAAGAACAACTACGAAAAACTGAAAATAGAAATCAACAAGCACAACCGCAATCACAAACACAACAATTTTCTAGATCATACATTTTTTTTTCCAAATATTGTTAAATCTAAAAACGACCTGCCGGATTACTAAATTATTGTTGTGATTTTAAAAAACATTATGTTATGTATTGTATTGCTATCTTGTATTTAAATTATTATGTCATATATGGTATTTTTAAATTAAATTTTCATTTTATCATTTAAATTTTGTGCATTCTTCGTAGTGAAAATCAATAATAATATCAAATTATCTCTTAGAGAGCTTAGTACCAAGAGTTTGCCGCTTTAAAAAATGTTGGAAGTTTAATGAAATTGAAGTATGGGCTTCCCTCCGCTTATTGTTATCTTTTGCTTTTTATCTATAATGTTTTGTTCCCGTGTGGAGAAGGGGTTACCAGTTAAATGTTTTTTAGAATTTTATTGATCTTTTTGTAATGGTATTTCATTTACTTGCATGTGTAATTCTACAGTAGCATTACTACTATTTATCTAACTTTTTTGTCCTTCTGTTTCAGAGAAAAAAGTGGCATTCAGCACTCTCTGCATTAAGAAACATTCGGTGGAAACCATTTTTGATCGGTGGAGATAAAATTTTGACACTCAAGTCAAGGTACATGACTACATAATGACGCTAATAACTATATTAGTACTATTGTTTTCTGAAAATAATCTGAAGATCTTTGAACTTTTTTATGTTTTCGCACAAGATTGAATCAAATAGCAAGGGATCATGAAATTACTTGATCTCTCGAACTCTTTAGTGTTTGTGAATAGTAAGAAGAATGGAGTAAATGTTGCTAGCAATGCTCTTGTGGAAGTTCCCAGCTGCACCCAGGAAGCTATGATGTACACTACAACTTGCATTAGCTATGCGTCCTAGGCTCGATGTGTGAAACTACCTGTCATGGAATCTTAAGACACTGAAATGGCTGAATTAAGAATCTCTGAGTACTTTCAATTGAAAGAGGTACTCTACGATTTTGCAGTGTATGAAGTTGACAAGTCCTACATATTTTGATACATATAACAAGTGAGATTTTGAGGCAAAATATGTTTGAGTCACAGGAGACTGGTCAAAAAGTTGCAAAATTATTGAAGAAGTATATTTTGCTCTTATATTTCTTTCATGGCACGAATTGGAGTAGGTAATTGCATCCTACATGTTCTATGTTGGATTTCGCCTCATGAATCAACAATCGACTTCCCCATGTGTATGGTAAATACATTTTGATTATAATATGTTTGCGATTACATATGAATGAAGCCGGAAGGGAAATAAGGAATCGAAACAAAGGGCCCATATAAGAGAGATCACCATTAGTGGTCTGGCTAAACACAAAGCCTTAAGAATACGTAGATTCGTCAAATGAACTTTACATAAGCATCCTTATAGGTGAATTGATACTCATAAGGTTGAGATGTAGGTATTTTTATGAGAAAACCAGATATTAAGAGAATACAAAAATTACCCATTCGTCTACATTTTCAAACAGTTGTAAGGTGTCCATAAGTACAGAACATGTTTGAGGAAGAACATTGCATTAAACTATTATAAAAGTTTTACAAAGTCTGCTCCACATTTGGCCTCGACTGAATAAGCATAGTCTCTTCCTCTTTCTACTAAACTGTTGTTGTAGACTTCAAGTTCCTAGTGGTGTTCATGTTTGTTACACACTTTAATGTTCTTTGAGTTCTTTTGTTTTAAAATTAAGTAATGTGGCAGTTAACTACTCTCCAGATTGAGCATGGATAAAACTTCTATTGAAAACAGAAGGACAATAAAACGAAAAGTGGGATAACAGGTACAACCAAAATGGAAGGGGAAGTGACATAAAGGAGCACATGAAACGGTAAGACAAAAAAAGGTCCTTCTATGTGATTTTTTGTCAATTCGAATTTATGGATACGTAATTTAATCTATATATCAATTTAGTCCTAAAAAAATTATTTTGTTTAGAATTAACAGATACCCAATATAATGACCACATAATTGACACGACCATTGTAAGTTCAATTTGCAGAGAAATAACATGTGTCGTACAAGAGACCTATGCTAAGTTATAAGAAAACTAAATCAAACTCCATGATATATTTTTTCTCCCGAGGAATCATTTTGTGGGTTACTATTGCAGATAATGAAGAATATAACTATATCTCCTTTCAATTTTTGGTACTCTTTCCAAATTTGATCAGATCATATGTCATGTATGAACAAAGATGTTACCATCTTCCTTTATTTTCTTTTAAGAAAGTTGCATCATAGTTCAGGAGGAAGTAGTTGATAATCAATTGATGTTACTGAAGAACAAATCCGGGGAGAAAACTATAGTGCTACTTGATGCTAAGATGTATCTACGTATAGATTTTTCGAGTCATTTATGTATATAAATTTGCGGCTTGTGATGTTCCATTATGATAATATTATCTATCATATCATGAAAATTCACATGAGATATTATGACCAAAAACAGATTGTTCGAGCATTTAAATTAATGAAACTCTAAGTTTTTTTGTGATCAACTATAGAAAGAAAGGGGCAAAAGTTTAAAAATGTATTATGTGTGAACAGTTGAAGGATAATACAACCATTAATTTAGTAATTTCAACAGTTGAAGTTGCAAACTCAGAATAACAAGCAGGTCAAATTATACAAAAGGATTGATTTCGCGTTCTCCAATTTCCAAGCCTTCAGGTATAATTCCACATTTGTTCAGAACCTTCAAATTAATGTTGAAAGAATTTTCAGTTCTCGAGTTTGTGTATTGATAATGGACAGCGACTGATTTTGGTGTTGTATTTGTATTGGATAAAAGTTGCAACTGTAGTATTGAACACAACTTAGAGAACACTTCACCAATAAATTAAGTTTTTGTTGTGAATTGAATATTATTTAGGATTTTCCATAGGATAGTTGGAAGCAATAACTTAACACGATGATTGTTGTCATGCTCCTAATAATGAAAATTGTGGAATTGGAAGGATGATCATATTAAGGATAAGATATGATCAATTTGGTAATCTTAGATTATAACACATTATACGATGGATAAAGGCTTATATAATATCATGAAATAAGACTAAACTCTACTTTGGTGTGTGACTTTTTCATCTGAATGTAAATTCCCTTAATAGAGGTATAATGCGTGATTGTTTTAGGACAATGAGGTTGGATGCAAGTAGAATAATTTTATAGTCTATTTCAGTAAAAAAATTCAGAACACATTTTAATTGCATTAGGTAGTTCTTGTAATCTTTTAACTCAACTGTGACGTTCTTGCAAGGCTTTGGGCATAATTATATGTTCTTTTTATACTCAAATGAAAAAGGAACATGATTTTTTGGAGTCTTCATTTTTTTTTTGGCCTTACAGAAACATTATGGGCTAATTATTTGGATAACAATTATGTTCTGCAAGGGAACATTTCAAGTATCTAGCACTCTTTATTTGGACACTCCTAGCCTGAAAAATATCTTTCATAGAGATAACCTTGAGATCAGATTGGATTATGTCTTTAAAATTTGAAGACATTAAGTTATTTTTCTACACGTGAACCTATTTTTCCCCACACTATGTAACCCTATCAAGAGCAAAAAAGTTCCACCTATTAATTCGATGACCTACAACAGAAAAGGATGATGATTATTTGATGTACAACATCACTTAGGCTTAAATCAATCAAAAAACATTTGTATAGATAGATCTCTTCGGCGGACTCAGATTATGTTGATTTCTTGTGAATGTAGTTGGTGTTGCAAATTGAAAATGAGTCAAGTTACCAAAATCATTATGGATTTTAACTTTAGCACCCATTCTTGCTTTTGAAGGATGATGTGCAATTATGAGATAAAAGCTAATATACCACTAGCAAATGCACTGGCCATGTTTCATTGGAGAACTTTAATCTTATGCCTAACATAGGTTTTGTTTAAGAAAAAAACATGTATACTTCAGATTTAGTGTTTCCTCTTTTATTTCTTGCTTGACAAGCAGAGTTTTTTTGTCTAGGAATGTGCAATGATAATATGTTGATTTGGTGTTTTTCTCGATATGTTGTGGTAAACTATAATTATTATCCTACTGATATAGGAATGATGATCCACTTTGTGTATCAAATAAAATCTGTCAACTCTGACTTGTTCATAATGCCTACCTCTGTTTAGTCTGGGAAGACCGTATCAGTCATCTATGTTCTTGAAAAACATTTTGTATTATTGGCATCTTTTCATAATTTAATTAATTTTATTTTATGGTCATAATAATTGACATGAAAGTGTTGAATAGTACAATGTAGAATTGTTCCAGCTCATATTCAGTTCTTTTGATCACACTGCATATTCAATGTTAATACAAATCGAAATCACTTGAAAAAGTTGTATCCTTATTTGACGAAATATCCAAGAGTGGTATATGTTTTACGTTGCTGTAAACTCAACACTTTTAAATGCATTTGCTAAGCTTCAAATACTTTAGTGATGATTTTCAATTTCAAGCCAAAGGTGAATGATTAGAATACAATTACTTTAGTCTTTGCGAATCTAGTATAAAAATATACCATTTCTTTTCAAATAAAATTCAACAGTCTATTATGCATCAATTAAATTATTTTTCAAATGTTTTAGTTATTAATCAATTTTGTCATCTATGATTTTCATTAAGGGTATAGCAAAAGTAGATTGTATTACGTCTTGAGCCTTGAGAGGGCTTGAATTTGAGTGGCATCTTCAACGTCTGCAATCATAGTTTACTATTTCGATGTTAATGCTGAATTGAATAAGATAATAGTTAGCAAGAGGTAAGGAAATTGCAAGTTCTAATTATAAACCTAATTTTATTTTAATGTAATTAGAGAAAATAGCCAAATCACCACTCAATCTATAACCAGAGTACCAACTACACACTTATACTTTACGGGAGTCTTATTACCCCCCTAGACATTTTCAAAATGAAATATATAACCCCTTAAAATCGAACACTCAGATTCGCACTAAGTAGTGATCTGCACGCGCCCTGCCACGTAATATTACTTTTTTTATATTAAAAAAATAATTCTTTTTCTCTATTATACTTTTTCCTTTTATATCTTTCCTTTTCTACTTCTCTTTTTCATTTTCTATTCCTCTTTTTCTTTGTCTTCAACAATGCTTTTCAGATTTTAAAAAATGCATTTTTAGATAGGATACATTCCATGACTACTACATATGCTTAGACATTTAGAGGAGATTTGATATCAACAATATCTCGATGTTATTTATTGAAGCTTTAGGAGAATGGGAAACTCCATCGTCGGAATCACTTCTGCTTCCACTGCTAGTATTGAACTTAAAATAATGCTTTGAAAAATTACTAGTAAGCAACACTAGTTAGCCAAAATGACTATACCAGTGTTAGCTAGCAGAGAGACTAATGTTGATTTCGATTTAACAATGTTAACCTAAGAAGTTTGATGGATTCTTGCAACCATTTCAATAAATGGGTTTTCTCCATTAATTAGTTTGTCACCCAATGATTTTGTTATTAAATTCTTCTAAGTTAATGGGTTTGTTACCAATGATTTTTTCTCCATTTTTACACTAAAGTTCAATCCTTTTTGACCTTCGATTTTAATTTTGAGTTACCGCTAAATTTTCAAATCGGTGAGAAGTGAAGCTACGGTGACAAGTATGTGATTTGAAAATGAGAGTTGGCTTAGTGATAAATGGATGATGCGGGCCTGGTGGTGGAGGTGAGCTGAAATTGCCCTGTTAAAGAGGAAAAGAAAGAAGAGGAAGAAGGTAAAAATGGAAAAATAAATAAGAATAAAAGTAAACACAAAATTCAAAAAAAATTAATATGAAATAAAAGAAATACTTATAAATTAAAGTTTTAATTATTTTTGTTGCCTCTCACTCTCTCAAAGAGAGTGAACTACACCTTCTTTGCCACCTCAGCATTCAGGGAGCAAATACTTATATTTTAAAATAGTCTAGGGAGGTAATAGATTTCTCGTGAAGTATAAGTGTGTAGTTGGTAATCTGGTAATAGATTAAGGGGATATTTGACTATTTTCTCTAAAAATTAATTGCAAATAATCCTCATTATATATGATAAAGTTTAGAACTAGGCACATTGAGCTTTATTTTCAGAATGTCAACTCAAAAAAAATAATCTTCCATAGTCTTGGCAATCAAGGAATATCAAAATACAAATAAAAATCATGGAATTATTTCATCCAACATGCAATCTCTAAGTTTGATTTCTGTAACATTCATTTCTGCCTTGTAAACAACATCACAACACTCTCTCCTACTACCCTCCTGGAAAAAAGAAGAAAAAAAACAACTGTTAATAATATATTTTCTTCGTTTAAAAAAGAAGGATCTATTTTTCATTGTAGTGTGTTTCAAAAAGAATGACTCGTTTATGTTTTTGGCAACACTTTAATTTTGGATTTTTACGTGGCATGTTTAAGGTTACAAGATTAAATGTCATTTTAATATATTTGATAGGCATAATACATAAATGCGTCATTTAACTTGACATCATTTCACATTTACGCCCTCCAACTTCAGGCGTGCATAAGTAGACACTTAAACTTGTATAAAATTGAACAAGTAGACACATAAGTCCTACGTGAAATAATAGGACACCACGTAGGTAGCAAATTGTCTCGTAGGATGCTACGTAGGACGTGTGTATCTATTTGTTCAACTTTATATAAATTTAAGTGTGTACTTGTGCACACCTAAAGTTGAAGGGCATAAATGTGATCGATCTAAGGCCAAGTTAAAGGGCATAATTATATATTATACCTATTTGATATAACTTTGAAAAGTCTTCTTTATTTTCTTAAGTTTTGTGTCAAGTCAAACTACATCATTCTTTGTGAAACGAAGGAAGTACTCACCCAGTCAAGCTTCTTCATGGGAGAAAGGACATGAATTTCTGATATATGATTTGCAGAGTGATTGCCATTTGATAAACAAGGTGGCAATTTTCTTGAATATCTCCTAGTATAATTTGTAACCAAATTATAACTTCCACTACTGATATTCTTGATGGACTCAAAGAAAAGAACATGTGGAGCGTCACAAGGATTATTATTAGGCAACCTAGTGTTAAAAACAAAGAAAGGTTTATACAATTTGCTCCATGGAATAAAAGTTTGTAAAGGTATTTGTATAAAACTTGGTGGAAAAATGGACTCATAAATTTGAATAGAGTAACCCCATGATATTGAAAATGTCCAATTTTTGGGCTTGTGATAACAAATGCTTTGTTGTAAGAGTCTTGATTGAAATTGTCCATTTTTTGCAACTTTCATTAAATGGTTAAGTGATTGTGAATGATTCATGAAGGGAAATATGGGGTCTACATAATCAAGATGGTGAAGGGAAATTAAAGGAGATTGTGGATGTGCTGAGAGAAATCCAGATATGTCTCCATGTAGGTCTATCTGCAATAACAAAAATATAATATGCTATATATGAATTTAACTTATAAACACTACAACAATCTTTAATTATAGGTCTCGAGATTTTAAATATTACTCCCTATGTTTCAAAAAGGATGACATACTTTCTTTTTTAGTCTGTTTAAAAAAGAATGACCTCTTTCCATTTTTTGTAACATTTTAATTTCTGCTTTCCACGTGACATGTTTAAGACCACAAGATTAAATGATAATTTTGTACATTTGACAAATATTTAATTTAGGAACACAAGATTCAAAAGTTTTCTTTATTTTCTTGAATTCCATGTCAAGTCAAACTAGGTCACTCTTTTTAAAACGAAGGGAGTAGAATATTGGAGTTGTCTTTGGTAAAGAGCGGTTTATCCTGGATGGGATTTTCGGACATAAATTTATATAAATTGGGTCCAACATGTGAGTCAGACACAAGACGAGGAACAAAAAAAGGGTAAAAAACAAGATAGATAAATTTTAGGGAAAAGACTCAAACATGTCATCAAACTTTGAGAAAAGACTCATCTATGTCATTCGTTAAAGCTTGACTATTTATGTCATTTCCGTTTGAAAAAAGGTCCATCCATGCCATTATTCGCAAATGAAAATGGCATAGATGAGCCAAATTTTTAATAGATGGCATAGAGGAACCTTTTCTCAAAGATCAGTGACATATTTGAGCATTTCCCCTATATATTATAATCTTTTAGTTGCGTTATTTTGTTCTTACAAAGTCTTCTAGTATTTTATAAAATGATTATTTTTCTTTATTGTGACTATATATAACATATCAAATAAAATAAAATATCTTTTTAAAAATATTTTGATAAAGTTTCTCATAGATCAATTTGGGTCACATATATACCAGCCCAGCTTTTGATAGACTAAAATGACCTGTACTAATATATGTATATACGAGTCAATAATCAACCCAAACTCAAGCATGTTGGGCCGATTATAATTTCACGGACTAGTTTTGTCACTTCTACTTGAACCTTATCTTTTTTCAAAAAAATTACAATAACGATGTATATAACTTAAGCTCGTTAAAAATACCTGATGGAAGCCCTTTTCTTGAGTGAGAGAGACACCTAAATCAGCCACACATGACTGCAAAATATGGTCACCTCCATAATAAGTTTGATACCTTTTGATACAAATATCCAAATTCTCAACCATAGCCTCCACAAGTGCATAACTAAAAGCATAACCACCACCACCAAAAGCCATATTAAATGAATGTGCAACATTTGATGCATGTGTTTCTGAATTCATCCCAACATAAAAATATTTCCTATGATCATACTTTGACAAAACCTCAACCAAATTATCTATGAAAAAAATTGTGTCATCACCAGCCATAATGTACCATCTAGCACTCTTGTTCTCCATCTTGAATGTCTCTTCTACAACGCGAGCCATTCGTATGGTTTGTTGAATTGGATGCTTATCGTACATTTTGTATCTCGAGGTGTCTTCTGAGACCTTGAAAGGTGGACAAGAAGAGTAAGGCCATGGAAGCAATTGATGATCTTTTGGGAAGCTCTCGAGGAACACGAATCCACGTGTTATGTTTGGTTTCCACCAGGATTCAACGTAGGATATTCTGTTCTTCCATGTTCTAGATGAGCTTGTTATTCCGAATACTAGATGGCTAATATTGGTATGAGTATCATCTTGTGTAATGTCATGACCTTTGAAACTCATCAAGTTGTTGAATATAGTGATTGAGTTGCTACATGGATGGTTAGATAGCAAAATGTGGATTACATAGAGGATTAGTCCTGAAATTAACAATGATTTGCATAATTTTCCACTTAATAAAACGGATAATTGCATAATCTTACGTCGAATTAGAGAAATCAAGTTTGTGAAAACCATCAAGGGATACCAATTTCTTGAAGAAAATAATGTGATTTGATGTAATTATAAGTAATGAGTGAAAGCTTGAAAATTTAAAGTAGAATTTTATGGGGTTTGGTCATAAGGATAACACAAGGTTCATGTTAATAATGAGACATGTTATTTTTCTCGTGTAAACTATCTAATAAAGTAAGGTGTTGAATTAAATGTGAAAAGGTAACAAAAGAGATGTGTAGTACTAAAAGTAGTTCAGTTTTTCTCGTGCCCTTAAGCCAAATGCACGAGTTATACACACTTTTTTTTTCCGAGTCTGACTAATCCAGAATTGTGCGCTACTTTGGGAGATAAAGGATTTCCTACCAAAGGTGACTCCATATTATATATCAGGGACTAAAACCCGATACTTCTATTTAAGAATGGAGGAGTACTTACGGATTCATGAATAACTTCTTCTTGTTGCTATGAACACTTTTAGCATTGAACATTGCTTATTTTAGTGAGATTTTGGAAAATTTGCCAAAGGTAACTTTATATTGTTAACTAGCATAAATCTGACTAGGGGTGTACAAAATCGAACCGAAAACCGAACCAAACCGTAAATCGAGTCAAATCGGAAAAAAAAACCCGACTAGTGGTTTGGTTTGACTTGGTTTGGTATTGGAAAAAAAAATCCGACTATATTTGGGTTGGTTTGGTTTTAACTTAAAAAAATCAACCCGACATTATATATGTAATTTTAAAATTTTATTTTATACATAAAATTATTTACTTTGATATAATTTTAAAATATTTCTTATACTATTTCATAGTTTTATCTTTTAATATATTATTTCAAGTTTAAAACTTAGAATTCGGAATGGTCCAATAAAGATTATAGTTCATAGATGTTGATAATTATAATAAAACTTAAATCAAAATCAAATTAATACTAATGCAAAAAGAAAATCAATTCAACACTAAGAATTGGGGCATAGGCTGGGGGGTACTTATGCATTTTTCCAACTTATTTTAGCATGATTTAGTACTTTTAAATTATGATCATTTTCATTACGACTTTGCAATATTTATTTTATATGATGATTTCATTATTATTTTTTATTGAATATTTTTGTGTCATCAGTACACATCTCATATTTTGTGTTATTTTTTTAAGAAACACCTTAGATAATTGTATTTTGGTTGGACTAAAGAAATATTTGGAGCACAAGTTAATTATATGTTTGTATGCAAACTTTACCAAAAAAAATCCAAAAATCTGAAAAATATGCGGTTCATTAGTTTGGTTTGATTTATAAATTTAAAAATTCGACACAATGGTTTGGTTTGGTATTTGAAAAACTCGAACCAACCCGGTCATGTACACCTCTAAATCTGACTATTGCCAACAAGAACATAGGGTAGGACTTATAAATTATAGGGAAAAGGATTTGATATATCCTTCAACTTTGCGAATTAGAGCTGATATACCACTTATTATAAAAGTGGCCACATATACTCCTTCCGTTACACAAATGGTCCACATATATCCTTTTCGTCTAATAAAAGTGAAAATGTTGATTTTAAATTTATTTTCTTGATTTTTTTTATAAAAAAATATACATGTAGGGGTATATTTGACTCTTTTCAAGGTATATAATTTGATCTTTGTCACATGTGAATTTTTTTTTTGACTTCTTTGATTGAACGGCTAATTTTCATTCAAGAGTACTCATGTGCCTAATTTAAAGTTGCGGGGCTCAATCAATCTAATAGTTGACTAATATTATTTTCCAATATAAAGATACATTAGTACACCCTATGTAGCTTCTCCATTGATTAGCGATAATTTAACTTGTTATAGCAGGTTACTTACTACCTACCTACAATGAGTTTAAGTTCTATGTATCGATCGACAGAGTAAACATTATTTGAAAGTGATCGACAAAAATGAACAAGTGCCTTAAATGTTGCATTTGAGGCAAATATACACTAAGATCCACAGAAAATGTGCAGGGATTTACATGCTTTCTCACTCAGCCTCAGTTAAGCCATTGTTTTAACCTCATAATTAGGCTAAAATGATATATAGAAAATTAATATTTTGTCCTTCTCTTATCCATTCATCTTAATCATCAACATAGATGGTTTCTTGTTGGAACAGTCCACCAAAAATCTTCCTCTTCTCTGTTGCAGCAACCTCTGTTTGTTTAGCTGGTTTCGGAGCCTCCTTCGTTTTCGAAGCAAATGGATTCCTTGGAGGAGTTTTCACCACTGCTTTCTGAGCAGGCAAATTCTTGGCCTTGGCACGTCCCCTAACGGTAGCAACTTGAGCGTCTGATTCCTCGTTGGCCTTTTCAACAGCTGATTTGAGTTGTGAGCTGAATTTTTCAAATGAAAATCCTGTACTTAAGCCTTTTGCTTTGTCTAGTAGACTTTCAACAGAAGGAATGGAAGGTGATGACGCCTTCTCTTCAGGTTCCTTTGCAATGCTAGCAGCAGCCTTTGCTTCTTTCTTTTCGAGCTTCTTTGCTTCTTGTTCCTGCCTCTTGGATGCTTCAGCAGCTCCTCGAGCTTCTACCTCAGCTTTCGATTTTTCAAGGGCTTCTGCATAGGCCTTTCTCCGACCATCCTCAGGAATGACGCTGTGTATATAATGTTTCACTCATTTAGATTATATGGCATCCAGAACTGGTACAAAGAGGATAAATCTCTGTATATACTTATTGTATTGTTTTGTTGTAGTTTCTGTTCTGTTACTATCTGTTGTTTTTGTTATAATTTGTTGCTTCTTGTACTTCCGTTATTTCTTTCTTTGAACTTTTTTTTCCTTGAGCTGATGGTTTATCGGAAATTGCCTCTCTACCTATATAATAAGGTAGGGGTAAGTTCTGCGTACACTCTACCTTCCCTAGACGACACTATGTTGGGACCATATGTTGTTGTTGTGCTGACAGAGTGAAAAGAAATAGTTTAACCTGTTTTATAGCAGGAACTCTTATCTTATTTTCCCCATTACTAATCCCACTTTTTATGGACGCTTACTTGTAGCTATCTTTTAGATGATCTGATGATTCGTTTACACTTTCAGATTTAGTACGTAAAAGTTAAACACCTAGAGAAATCATTCTTACGAGCACTAGTATCACCGAAATTTGGAAATGCAGCAATTGAGGAAAAGAGGTATTTACCTAAAAAGTTCATCCACAGTCTTTGATGGTGCTGATGGATCAGCAAAGACTTCCACAACCTGTACAAAGAAATAATTCCAGTGGTTGAACATCCACATTATAACTAAAGAAGACCAGTAAAGGTTCACTTGCATAAATTCATTTCATTTGAACTTTTTCTTATCTTAGTGAACTTGTCAATTTAAATCCGGTAATCAACGTTTATTGTAATGTTATAATATTGGACTAAGACGGGCTTAATTGGAGCAACATGAGAGTGAGACTTCATATAACCGACCCCAACTTGTAGTTGTTGTAATGTTGCTTTACTTAAAAGGAGGAGCAGTCACTACCTTATTTTCTGCCACCGCTGTGTTGGAGAAAACATCCACAACGAGCTTAGCTATCTGAGACTTCCCCACCTGATGATTGACATAAAACACGAGATCATAAGTGATGACTTAGCTTATTTCGATCTATTTAACATGTGTAGAAAGCAGAAAAAGGAACCAATAAACCGAAGAGTATGTCATGTGACTAAATCCACAATAGAATATATGAACATGTTCAACATTAAAAGAAATTGCATACATTACATTACTTTATAGGCGTCAGCACCAGCACTTCCTTCAGCTGAAACAACAATTTTGTATGAGCTCTCAGGGGAGAAATCCTCTGTTAATTTGGTTTTTATGAGTGTATAGCTTAGATCTGTCTCCACTATCTTCTGCAGAAACTCTGCTATCGTCAACGGTTGAGATTTTGAGAACAGATTGTTGAAGAAAGATGTAATTCCGTCGAGCACATTGTATGTAGAACCTCCTGAAGAAGATTCATCATAGACTATGGCCACATGCCCAACACCAGCTAATTGTGCAGCTTGTATAACTTGTACAGCATCTGTTGTGGTGACTTCAGTCGCAGGACCGTTTTCTCCCTTACCAATAGTAACCACAACTTTGCTAGCATTTCCGATTGCCTTTGCAATCGATTCTGCATCTTGAAATGTGGATGCAACTGCATTCAGGCGTTTTGACTCATCGTTAGAGATTACCTGCAATGATGCAACATGTATAGTCAGAAAACAACAACCCATTCCCTCAACCAATGTGAGACACTCTAACACTCCCTCTCCCCTCCCTCACGAAGTTGGACATCTAGATCGTGGACGATATAACATCCAGGATCAATATTGTGAAACACAACAAACAAAGATGACTCTGATAGAGAAAAATGGACCTTGAACCTAA
Organism: Solanum tuberosum; assembly: GCF_000226075.1. Lineage (NCBI taxonomy): Eukaryota > Viridiplantae > Streptophyta > Magnoliopsida > Solanales > Solanaceae > Solanum > Solanum tuberosum. The sequence goes on along the minus strand of NW_006239201.1, from coordinate 304,525 downwards.
TTCAACCAAAACGTTAGCTCATGAGTTAATATTTCCCAAAACCATATATGACAATAGTTCATTCCCACAACCAATGTCCAGTACTCTAACAAGTTCCGTATTTTGCAAGGACAAAGAGACTGACCTTGTAGCTAACGGCTAGACGAGCTAGCTCTTGTGCAGCACCAAGGTCAGAAACTCCAGCTCTGACACTATAACCTTCACGCAACAGCAACTGTGCAATGCGGATACCAGCTTGCCCAGTTGCACCAGCAACAAACACTGTTCCAGGATCCTTTGCCCTTTGCCTTCCAAAAGACAATCCAGAAGATGTGTTCGTGCTAGCAGGTATCAAAGACGTCACATCAGGCAACTTACCTGTTGAAAACACAGTATAATTAAGTAACTAAAAGTGTGCTCGTCTTCTAATCTTTTAGATAATACCAGTAACACAATTCAATAGACACCAGAGCACACTTTTACGGACATAATTAAGTAAATCCAAATGAAATGGCCGCACAATTCAATATAATATTAGAACAAGCAGACATCTACTGTTCAAGTCTTAATACGACATTAGAGCAAACAGAAGTCCTGCATTCAAATCTCACTGTCACCCATAATCAAAAAGAAACTTTACAGAAATAATAAAGTCAATTTAGATGAGACGGACACTTAATTAAACATGGTATCAGAACAAGCAGACGTCTATTGTTCAAGTCTCAAATATGGCATTAGAGCAAACATAAGTCTTGCGTCCAAGTCTCATTGTCACCCATTATCAAATTAAAGAAAGACTTCTACAAAAATAATTAAGTAAAGTTAGATTAAATTATCGCACAATTCAACATGGTATCAGAACAAGCAGACGCCTAGCGGTTCAAGTCACAACTATGACATTAGAGCAAAACATAAGTTTTCCATTCAAGTCTCAGTCTCACCCATTATAAGAAAAACACTAATTAAGTAAATTCAAATGAAACGGTCACACAGTTCAACATTACGAAAAATAAAATAGATCAAATATTAGATGAGATGATCACACAATTCGAATTTTAATTACCGAAATCAAAGTTGAAGGGGTTGCCAGAATTGTTTGTAGTTTCTTGATTTTGTCCAGATTTTTTAGCAGAAACAGTGAATCTTGGATTTTTGAATGATAATCTTGGATGAGGTGTAGTTGAAAGGAGAAATGAATTTGAAGTAAGAGTTGGAGCCATGAGATATGAATTTTATTTTATTTTTGGAAAGAGATAGCAGATGAATTGCTAACTCTTTCTATTTAGTTACTATATTTTGCATGAAAATTTTGTGTTTTTTTAAAAATGAAATTCTATATCTGTGGCATTTGATTCTGGTCTCAGAACACAGTTTTTGGATTGAACAATTTTGTCCATTTGGATGGGGAATAAAGTGGATTTCCAATGAAATAATGCCACGTCAAATTTTATCTACAAAAGAAAATTTCAAGCCAGTCGTTTCTAATTGGTACAAAAATAATGCAAATTTTCCATAACATTTTGTTAGATGCTAATGCAACCTTTCAAATTTTAAGATTCAACAAATTATTTTTTTAATGTAATTTTTTCATTTATTATTGGGATATGGTAGAAGTATCTAGACTATGACCGAAATCTCAGACACGCGCTTTAACTAAACAAAGGTCCTATTACCCTCTCAACCCCATTTTTTTTGTAATTATATTTTTGTAATTTGGTACACCTTTTTGGCTTACGTGACATTCAAATATCTCTCACGCGCCTCAACTACGTGGAGTCACGGAGTGTGCCACGTAAGTCAAAAGATATACAAAATTACGAAGAAAAAAAAAGTTAAGGAGGTAATAAGACTTTAGTTTAGTTAAGATGTGTGTCTAGTATTTCGATCGTAGTCTAGGGGTACTTGTGCCTTATCCCTTATTATTTGAATATCTTGAATTATCAATTACTATAGTTTAAAGTACTTTTTTATGTAGTTTTTAAATATGTAAATTTTAGGTTAAAAAAACTTGAAAAGTTCAAGCTCAAACTCATCGTTAAAATTAAATTGTTTGACTCTCAAAATTTGAATAATTCTTCCCCGGGGGAGATACTGTACTTTGTTTTGGTCTTGGTTTTGATTTTATTTTATTTTATTTTATTTTTTGAGGAATGATTAGATTTGGTTGTGGTAAAAATTGTTTTTAAATTTACCTGTAAAGTTTCTTCGTTTTTCTCAGGTTGCTGAGTAATAATTATCAATTAGATTTTTTTGCTCACCTACGGTACTTTGCCTCAATATTTTTATTTTATGTTATTTTTTGTTCGGCGTCTGGAATCTGGATCGCACATAGTAGGAGCACATTCGGGAGTGACGCTCCTAGCATGATTTTTTTTCATATCCAGAGTTCGAACCTGAAAACCTCCAGTTAAGGGTGAAATAATCTCACCACTTCACCTTCAAACTACTCCCTTCGTTCACTTTTATTTGTTACATTTTTCTTCTCGAGAGTTAAAGTGCATGAACTTTGATTAACATTTTAAAATGTATTTTTTTTCATCATATCAAATTATCAATATGAAAAGGATTACAACTTGTAGTGCTTTTCTTATAATATTTGAGCATCTAAATTAAGAGTTAAAAATATTAAATTAATCTAATTCAATTTAACTCTGAATATTAATTAAATTAACTTTGATAAAGTGTAATACGACAAGTAAAAATGAAAGAAAAATAAGTACATAACGTTTTCTGGTGCCATTTATTTTGGTAGTTGACCCTTATCTATTTGAAAAAACATGTGATCCAGCTTTTTTCTGGAACAGATAATAACTAAATATCTGTTGAAAATAATTATGCAGAAAGTGATTTAAATTTTGCGCGATAATGATATTATTGATACTGTCCTTAAAAGTATCTGACCTATAGTAAAATAATTAAAAGTATCTTTGTTACTCCTCGAAATTTAACAAGATCTTCTAATTATAAACTAGGAGAGAAACAACAGAAAAATTAGAGAATCTTAAATTCCAAAGAAGCAGAGAAATAAAAGTACAAGAGAAAGTGTGTCATGTTCATCTACAAATTGAGGGAATGGTGTCAAATGGTCGAGTTTGATTGAATTTGAATGGATAAAAATGAATTAATTTAATAAATAAATGGGTTATTGATCCACTCAAAAGTTACTTAGACTAAAATAAATTAGGCTAAAATGGGCTAAAAAAGTGGATCAAAACCCAATGCATCCATTTGTTACTAAGTTTTAATTGATTTGTTCTTTTATAATTTTTAGTACATAATAAAAAATAAAAAAAAGGAGTTTTTTGAAAGAAAAAAAAAACTTGACAAAAATTTCCGTGGATCAATTTGAGTTAGAGAGTCCAAACGGATTGAGCTAATAAATGAACAAGTCAATAATCAATTCAAACTTGTACGGATTGAGCTGATTATGATTTCATGAGCTACTTTTGCCACCTCTAGATATAAAGAATTAAGAACTCACCCTTCTCTCATTGTCAGCCTAATCAACATGTACCTACAGGAATCAAATGAGAGTCTAGTATGTACAGATTGGTTCCAATTTTAGTAGCCTACAATTGTTGAGACAAAAAGATAATTGAGAAATCTCCGAGAGCCAGTGTTGCACGAATGGAAACTCGGTGGATAATGGACCTGACCGTTTATCTTTCTTCACTTAAATACCAAGTTTTTGTCTGCGGTAGAATTCGAACCATGTCAATTGGTAATGATACCACCCTATTGTGAATTATAGCCAGCTATAACCAGGTTTCTTACTCAATCCTCTATCCAACATAAGCTTGCGCTGTCCCTCCGCGTCCTTCCAATTCCCTTCCAATGCTAACACATTTGCTAGCAATACGTACGTTGCAGGATCGTTGGGACAAAGTTCAACAAGCTTCTTGGCAGAAATCACAGCAAGTCCCTTATTACCGTGTAGTTGGCAAGCATTCAGTAGACTTTTATAAACCGAAGGTCCTGGTTCTATTGGCATATTGTTGACGAAGTCCTCTGCTTCACGTAGATGACCAGCACGGGCATACAGGTCGACTATGCAAGCATAATGCTCTAGCTTTGGTGGTGGTAGAGAATTGTCATTCTTCATCAGATCAAAATATTTAAGCCCTTCGTCGAGCAGGCCAGCATGTCTACATGCCGAAAGAACAATAAGGAATGTGGTTAGATCTGGTTTAATACCACATCTCCTCATTTCTTCAAACATTACAATCACATCCCTACCATAACCATGATGTGCACAGCCTGTAAGAAGTGAGTTCCACGATATGAGGTCTCGTTCCTCCATTGATGAGAATATTTTCTCGGCATCTTCAAGTCTACCACATTTTGTATACATGGAAAGAAGCCCATTTTGTATGATAACTTCAGAAGCATATCCTGTTTTCAGAGCTAGACAATGGATCAGCATTCCTTCCTCCAGGCCTGAAATGCTCCCTATTCCTTTCAAAATGCTCGCAAAAGTGTAATGATCAACAGTAAAACCAGCCCACCTCATTCTTGAGAAGCAGGAGAACGCTTCTCCACCGACTCCTAAATTAGAGAAACCGGAAATAACTGCATTCCAGGAGATCTCATCCCATTTCACAACGTTAGAACACAACTTACGGAAATCCTCTAAGCTACAGCTACAACCTGAGTAAGCAGACAGCAACGATACCACCAAGTAATGGTTAGTCTTACAACATTGATGTATTACATGACAGTGTACCTGCTCACAATGAACCAAGTAATCTGAACAAGAAAACGAGCTTAACAAACTCGTATACGTAACACAATTAGCTCTAATTCCCAACCTCAACATTTCCTTGAACAAAATCACAGCTTGAAAAGGACACCGGTTTTGCGCATAACCAGTAATCATTGATGTCCAAGTAATAACATTCCTTTCAGTCATTTGATCGAAAACTCTCCTCGAAGTCTCAAGATCAAAACACTTCAAATACATATCAATCAAAACAGTCCCTACAACAAGATTCAAAGCAAAACCAACTTTCCAGCTCAAACCATGAAACTGAGCCCCAATTTCACATGCTTCTAACTGAGCACAACCAACCAACACAGCCGAAACACTAGACGGGGTCGGTCTAATACCCTCTCTCAACATTTCAAGAAACAACACAATCGCATTTTCAGGGTAATGGGTGTCCAAATAACCAGAAATCAAAGCATTCCATGACACCACATTTCTTTCAGGCATTTCATCAAACAGTTGCTCTGCTTCTTTAACATAACCACATTTTCCATACAAATCAAGAAGAGCAGTGTTAATAAATACATTTGAATCAAACCCCATTTTAATAATCTGGCAATGGGTTTGAATTCCAAGTGAAAAAGAACCCATTTTTGCACAAGTGGAGATGATTTGATTGAGGCTAAATTGGTCATGTAGAAGACCATTTTGATGTAACAAGTCTAAATTAATGTTATTTGATTCATTATATTTGTCTTTGAAACTATGATAAAAGATTTGGTTGGATAATATATTTGCTCGTCTTCCTATGTTGTAGCATAGGTGATTTGCAGGTGTTCTTAGAATCATTATATGTCAAATCACTCCTTGTTTGAGAGGTTGTCCATTTGACTTGCAAGGACATACTTGGCTCTCGTTTGATCCTAGATTTTGAAAAAGAGACAAGTATTAAAAATACTTAAATTTGGCGTGAATTATTAACAAATTTAAAAATTGACCTGCACCAATATATGTTAATTTTTTGTCTCAATTTATGTGATATCATGGAATTTGAGAAGTTATCGAAATTTGTATATGATTTTAAAAATATTTTAAGTTGTTAATTATGATAATTTATATTTTTACTTAATTTTAAAAATAATATATATTACTCTCTTTGTTTCAATTTAGGTGGCATATATAAGATTTCAAAAATTGGCCATTTTTTATGTCTTTTAATATATTCAATTGTTAATTATTGTAATTTATATTACCCTTTTAACGTAATTTTCAAATAATACATGTCATTTCTCATGTCCCAAATTATGTGGCATTGATAAATTTTTTGGAGTCAAGTAATTTTTTTATATGTATTTTAATTTTTTTAAATTGTTAATTATTGTAATTTGTAGTACTTTTTACGTCAATTTCAAAAAATATATGTTTATCATCTAACCCATTTTATGTGGTGCCAATAGAATATCAAGAGTTAATCGAATTTTTTTTATATAACTTTTAAATATTCAGGTCAATTTCAAATAATATATATTTATCATTTAACCCATTTTATGTGGTACCAATAGAATATCAAGAGTCAATCGATTTTTTTATATAACTTTTAAATATTTATATTGTTAATTATTGTGATTTATAATATTATTTATATAATTTTTAAAGTTATAACCAACAAAAAGAATAAGAGAAATAAATTTAATACAAAAAAAAACTAAATAGTAATGAAAAATATTACTCCCTCCGTTTTGTGAGCCCATGAGTTGGGCCCACACAGTTCAACAAAACAGTGGTAATTTTTTATAGGACATATGAGTCATTATGTAAATGTTAATTGATTTTTTGGTCTAATAAAGAAAAGATACACCTTTAAAGCAAGAGATTACAAAGGCTGAAGGAAGGAAAACATAGAAAATTTCAAAAATACCCTTGTCATACTAGACATGCCTGCTTGTAGACTCTTCTACTATGTAGTAATATTGAAGGGAAAAAATCATGTGTAGTTCGTGAATGACACGTTTTTGTGTATGAAATGAGAGGGGTGTATTAAAGCTTAATTTGTCAAGTATAGATGTGTTTTTAAAGTTATCAAAAGTTTAAGGACGAAATTAATAATTTGTGCCAAATTTAGAAGTGTATTCAATACTTCTCTTTTTAGAAAATGAAATTTGAAACCACTTGAAGATTAGATTTTCAAAATCTGATCATATTTCATGGTCAACCAGATACTCCCTATGCTTCAATTTTATTGTACTACTTTGACTTAACACGGATTTTAAAAATAATTATCTTGTGGTTTTAAATTAAAAATATGGAGAATGTATTAAAATATCTTTCAATCTTAGGGTCCTAAACATATAATGTGGAAAAGTTTAGATTAAAGAATTTAAAAAAAAGGAAAGATATATTTTTTTAACTAGATTGAAAAAGAAAGTATGACAAATAAACTAAAACGGAGAGAGTATTTCAAGATAAGTTTAAAAATTTATAATCAAATGCTAGCTTACTATATTTATTGGCATATCCTACAAAAGGTTTTAAAAAAAATCACCGGACACCAATATTTATATGTATCTGAACTTCAGTCATATAAAATTTTAGACATAGCAATTCTGAACTTAACCCAAAATGAAACACGTGCAAGAAATTTTCAAAAATGGACACAAATGAAATGACAGCATTAAAATCAAGTATATGTACACTTTACTCCTAAATTTGTGAAGGCGTGATCAATCGATCGATCACGCAACACATTATCTCCCATAGAAACTCAATACATTCGATGCAATATTTAAGCTATTTTAAGCATAATAAGATGATCCAACTATAATATTTGGTCGTCTTTTGCTTTCATTATGAAATTTTAAACAAAATATGAGTTTCAATCATAAATATCATATAAGTATCCATATAAAATACAAATTCCACCAATTAATGTATATGGAGCATCTATAACAAATTAGATGAAAAACAAGGCGGTGCCAAAAGAATTAAGGTCTCAAGTAATCACTGAATGTGTGTTGGGATAAAAAAAAAAAAGAGTTTTTTGATTTGTGTGATATATAGAAATAGAGTCAGAATTTAAAGTTTGTGGGTTCAATTTTATTTTTTTAACGTTAGTGGATTCTAAATTAATAATTTATTACATATTCAATGTATTTCTTTTTACAAATTCAAGATATGAACTAAAGTTATTGAGTTTGACTGAACTTGTAACTAACAGGTTGGATCTTCCCCTAATGATGCATCTGGATACATGTATTAGGCTAGATACATGCTAAGTTAGTCCTATAAATACCTAGATACTATAAAACAAAATGTAAGTTAAGTTGAATTGATTGAACAATATATTCCCACTCATCTTAAAAAGAATTATCCTTCCTCGATTTTGCAACAAGAACATGTAATATAAACATACATCAAAATATATAGTATTTTACGAACATTAAGATGTCACCTCGTATACTTATATAGTTGGGGTGATTGCGACGCAATCGAGCTCCATTCGCACCTTAATCTTTGTTCTCATAACACATCACGATGCCATTATGAATAATCCTAATATATTTCTAAAAGACCTTCCTTTAAAAAAAAAATATCGTGACATGAAGCCATCACAAGCATACCTTAATGATTTTAGTAGGTAATTTCGCAATGCAAGCGGACTCACCTTTAAAGTTGGGGTGCACATGTAAATATACTTTTAAATTTATAATTTTTAGGGATAATGCATAAGTACCTCTAGACTATGACCGAAATTTCAAAAACACATTTTAACTAATCTAAGGTCCTATTACCCCCTCCCCTTGAACTCATTATTTGTGTAATTTTGTACACCTTTTGGCTTACATGACACTTTTGTGACTCCACTTAGGTGAGGCGCGTGGGAGATGTTTGGAGGCCACGTAGGCCAAATAGGTGTTCAAAATTACTAAAAAAATGAGTTCAGAGGGTAATAAAATCTTAATTTAGTTAAGGTGTATCGCTGAAATTTCGGTGATAGTCTAGGGATACTTGTGCCTTGTCACTAATTTTTGAGGTTATTATTGTCATTTCGGTAAAAGAACAACTTATCAACCTTATATTTTCAATTTCAGAATTTATTTACAATCAACTAATCCAAATACTTTTCTCTCTCTCTCTCAAAATGCAGTTCAATTGACTAAAGAATTTCTACTTATCCAAAGCATATGAGAGAAATGGTGATTGGCACCAAAGCAACAGACATATACACAAAACTTTTCGAAACCTATGCTCAAAATGGCGTTTTGCAATTAGGCAAAGTATTACATGCACACTTAATCATCAATGGATTGGCTCAAAGAACTCATTTTGCTTCAAAGCTTATTGCTTTTTATGCAGAATGTAAACAGTTATCCCATGCACGTAAACTGTTCGATAAAATTCCCAAATCAGATTCTCGTCGTTGGATCGTTCTCATTGGGGCGTATGCTCGTCGTGGGTTTTACGAGGAAGCAATGGGTGTTTTTTATGAAATGCAAAGGGGTGGAAAGAAGCCGAATAAGTTTGTTCTTCCTAGTGTACTTAAAGCTTGTGGACGCTTCAATGATTTTCGAACAGGGGAGATATTGCACGGTGTGATTCTGAAGAATAAGTTTGAATTTGATTCGTATGTGGTTAGTGCATTGATAGATATGTATTCAAAGTGTGGTAGAGTTGAGAAGGCGAAAAGGGTGTTTAATGGTACGGTGAATAAAGATTTGGTCTCGTTGAATGCTTTGATTTCGGGTTGTGTACAACAGGGGATCGTAAATGAAGCGTTGGATTTGGTTGAGGAAATGAAAGTTCAAGGTATGAAGCCTAATGTGGTGACATACAATACTCTGATTGCAGGGTTTTCGCAAGAAGATGATCGAGGTGTGGTTTGTAAAGTTGTTGAATTGATGCACGATGATGGCCTTGAGCTAGATGTTGTTTCTTGGACTAGTATAGTTTCCGGGCTCGTGCAGAATTTTCATAACAAGGAAGCTTTTGATACGTTTAAGCGAATGTTGGATGATGGGATATGTCCAAGTTCAGCTACGATTAGTAGCATATTGCCTGCTTGTGCAACTGTGGTAGATTTGATTCGTGGGAAGGAGATACATGGTTACGCGGTAGTGATGGGGATCGAGAAGGATGTATACGTAAAAAGTGCCCTCATAGACATGTATGCAAAATGTGGATTTATATCTGAAGCAAAGCACTTGTTTTCTAAGATGTGTGAAAAAAATACAGTAACTTGGAACTCGATGATTTTTGGCTACGCGAATCATGGGTATTGCAGCGAAGCAATTGAATTATTCAATCAAATGTTAAGAGAGGAAGAGAGGAAACCAGATCACTTGACTTTCATAGCAGCTCTCACTGCTTGTAGTCATGCTGGACTTGTGCAGTATGGAGAAAGTTTGTTCAAACTGATGCAGGAAAAGTACACGATAAAGCCAAGATTGGAGCATTTCGCGTGTATGGTGGATCTTCTAGGGAGAGCAGGGAAACTCGATGAGGCTTACGATTTGATTCAGACCATGTCAATTGAACCTGATTTATTTGTTTGGGGAGCATTATTAGGGGCATGCAGGCAGCACGGAAATATGGATTTAGCAGCGGTTGCAGCTGAGAAATTGGCTAAACTTGAACCTGAGAGTGCTGGAAGTAGTGTGTTGCTATCAAGTTTATATGCTGATGCAAATAAGTGGGTAAACGTTGCGAAGGTAAAAAGGGTGATCAAGAAGAAGAAACTGAAAAAAGTTCCTGGCTGTAGTTGGGTAGAAGTTGCATAAGTTTTCAGATGGCTAGAGAAGCTGAAGATCAGTTGAGTATGCGATCTTGGATTGAAGGCGTGCCTCGAAGGGGAGGTGTTGATAATCAATGGTTGGTTTTGCTCCCTAGTCTCAACTGATACATACAAAGGGAAATGCACCATTCAACAAAGAGGCAAGCAGTTTCTTTACTGAACAATGCCTAGAATCAAGGTGATCACAACATAGATTCCGCGGGATTCAGGATCTGAGTTGAGTCATTACATACCATCTTGAGTACCAGTTCGGTTTCTAAGGACGCTACAAAGTGCTGGAAATGAAACAGTTTGTAGAGGAAATCAAAGAATATACAGATAGGCAAAGCATTACAGAAATCCCATGCACTTTGGGTCCTCAAAGGCTTGTCCAGACTTCCTATTAAAGAAGGACCCTACGTCTGAAGAGGGGTTGTATGGTCTGAAAATCAGAAGTCTTTCGGATGATAGGCTAGTATTTTCATGCTGCATTCAGCTCGGTGCACTAAGCTCCCGCTATGCACAGGATTCGGGGATGGGCCTGACAACAAGGGTCTATTGTACGCAACCTTATCTTGCTTCTCTGCAATATGCCATTTTCACCGCTCAAACTCATAAGCAACAACTTTCTTTATCAGCTACCCCTTCCTCGGCTTTGAGCTTATATATTGCAGAATACATGTACCGGGATTTGAGAAATTAATATTACTAATATGTTTTAGGGAACCTTGAAGGAACGGTAAAGTTATTTGTGTGAGTGGAAATATGTGTTTCGTCTATGCAATGATATGAGGAACCAAAATGAAACAATTAATCTATATATGTGCTTTTAACAGAAACTTCTCTTGTATTGATAGAACACATAACATAAATTTTTCATGGTGTTTGACTACCAAAAAATATTTTTCAAGAGAAGCATTTTTCCATTGAAAGTGAATAGGGAGAAATCATTTTCTTTTCAACTACCATATTACTTGCTTCAACTCATACTTGGACATTACAATTAGTAATTAATACTCACAAATTTCATCCAACACCTTCCTCTATGGTCATATTATCATTAGTAGCAACATACTTTTCCAGTCACCAACCAAGTCCTAACACCAGAAAGTGGAAACAATTTCCTAGAAAATATTACCAGACATTTTTACAGAAGGAACTTCTCATTAGAAATGACTTCCATCATATCAAACGCACTTGATTAGAAAAGGGCAGCAAGAAAATCACAACATAAAAGAGTAGAAATTCGATCAAACCAGTGATACCAGTAAGTTACAAAAAAAGGACGTGCGATCCTTGTGCAGGAGGCAAATCCAGCAAGAGACTGCAAAACCCCTCTGTCATGGAGGATGAAATAGGTTATACCTTTGATCTTGTGACTTCTCTGGATTACAGTTATCCATTGCTTGATAAACCGCACAGCACAGAGATGACTACATACCTACAATCAAGTTCAACAATATGGTTTCTATCCATCCAGAGAATAAGCAAAAGGCAAATGAAAAGCGGTCAAGAAAATAAATGGACACAGGATTCTATACTGGTTCTATCCTTCATAATATCTCTATGAAAAATGGCATATCTAGTAGAATAGCAGAGCAAGCACAAATTGCAGATGTTCGTTGTACAAAGTATACATGATAAGTAAATTTACCATTTGTATGATAAAGAAACATAGCAACTACCCACGTAGGATCTTCTACCAAATAAGTAACCAGAATACAGAAAACACCTGAATGAGTCAATTACCATCCAACAAGAACAAGAAACATAGGGACTGTATATTTCATCAAGAACAACTGTGCATACCTAACCACGACATGTTTAATAAGCAAAACCTAAACATGGTCTACTAATGAGGTAGTAAAGAAAAATCAAAATATTCAAACTAAGACAAAATAGAAAATGAGTTGTTAATAAAGCCAAGAAAATTGAAGAAAACCATCTCCCTTGGAAATGGGGTTGAGATAGTGTGAACAACATTGATACCTACATCAATCTAGATGACCTACAAGATCGAGAAGAAAGGATGTCAACTTCCACTCATTTTCTAAGCAGCCACCATCACAAGTGGTTACTTTACAAAAAGAGGTCCAAATTGCACAAGTTATCAGAACCATTTCAAATTCCACATTAATTCCACGAGTTGTGATTCATTGCATCAACATGTACATTTTAGACTAATGCAGAAAGACAAATAGCATCTATTTTAGCTGGATTCAGTTATAGTATTCAGACATTTTTCATAGTTAAATTATTTTTACATCGGCCATTAATCCTCCTTTATCTGAGCTTAGGACCGGCTACAGCCTGCAAAGCTCACATGGTCAGAGTTTCAAACCGACAGAAGTTGCATAAAATATATTCTTCAAATTTTAACACGAAAGGAATATTAAGAAGAGAAAGCACTAAAGAAGGTGCAATACAACATCTTACAATCAGCCGAATTTTACCTATTCGCTGAACTAGCTTACAGAAAGGAAAAGTGCAGACAAACACATTTACATAGTCCATAGCTAACATATACATATAAATCACAAGGAGGAAAGGCTACACATTCACAATATAAGGCTTCAAGCTCAAGCAACACTACCAAAGAAGTTACTAGCAGTATCTTGATACTGTGAGCCAAGTGATGCACAAAAGGTATTCATCAAAAGCTCCTCATATCCACATGATTTCTGTCACACCTTTGATGGTCAAAAATATATGTATGTATATTAACAATACAAAGAAGACACAAAATTGACTAATTCATCTAAGCCAAAATAAGATATTCAGTTAATGAGTCCTCCCAAAGAATATTGTATCATGTTCGTTAAATAAGGGGAAACATGGCAGCAGATTATGGTTTCTTCCCATTTGTCCTAGTCATGATGGACAGAGTAACCTAGTACCTGTTGCTGGTGGGAGATGATGGTATTCCATGGAATTAGTCGCAGTGTGCGAAAGCTGGCCCGGACACCACGTTATCAACGACAAGAATAACAGGGCAGCAGATTATTTAGGTGTATTGGAAAACTTTAAGCCGCCTTAGAGAAAATGTAACCACATGAAATGTTTGTCATTTGTACGTAAAATTTAATATAACACAACCACTTATGGTACAATCAATTACTGTGTTAAGAAAGAAAATATAACCGTGAAGTGGTGAAGTAGGGTATTTATGCTTCATATACCATGTTAGGCAGCAGACAAGTTCCTAACGTATTATTGAGCCTTTGATCACAACTGGAAACAAATATCTAATACTAACAATAAGCAAAATGCGAACACTTATCATTAAATGCCATATGTAGTGTAACACTTGAGATCCAATAGAAACAAGTAACTCATAATGTATATCTGGTAGAACATTAGATACAGCAGAAACATTTCTAGAATGCAGAAATATGATCGCAAGGACATCAATATCAACTAAAGTGTTACAACAGCTACCGCTACAATATGTTAGAGGCTAAAAAGAAGGAATTTTTTTTTGCTTTACTAGCTTCATTACAAAGTTAGAACGGGTAGATCCCTCTTGAAGTGCTGGTTGTGGCGCAGAAAAGGCATTATATGTTCTTACTTGACCATCCACCTTAGTTTGCATCAATTTCAAGAGATCAGCAAATAAACTATTCTTTTCGTATCTTAGTTTCTGCAGCTACAGAAATTAGATTAGGATTTTTTATCAGCAACAATACACTTCCAGGACAATGAAGATCAGTGTATGACCACCAGATATCCGTTACACGCCAATAATTTATTAAAAAGTTCGACTCATACTATATCGCCACTCTAACTGCCAGATAAAATGTTCTATGGCCTGAAAATTCTTAGAAGTAGTTTGCTTTTTGCCATAGTAAAATTTTTGCAATCGACCAAAAAGGGGTAATAAAGAAGATGTAAGAGTCAGCAGTCACTCCTACATCGTCTACACCCACTTCTAGGAAAAAAACTGGTTTTGCCGTCAATTCATCTATTAAAAACACATCGGCACACCAAAAGATACGTTACAATACTTACCAACACAAAAAGAAAAAGAGAATCCCGTTATTTGTACTACTTTTCAAGAAAAGTATGATCAAAACGACAATTTTATCATGTATTATGTCTTAAAGCTCCTTTCTGAATAAGAAGCTACAATCAGAAATGACCTAGCTCTAAGAACTTTAGAGCAATTTATGAAACTTTTTACCTATAAATCTACCAAATCTAAACAAGTAGTAAGAAAAAGGCCTAAAGGGTTTAACTGGAATTCCTAGTTTGCATTCCACCAAATGAGATTTCTGACGAACAATCCAGTGTTCAACCCTGTACAAATAATTAACTATTGTAAGCATACAAAAAGTTATCAAACAGTAGAGTTGCGGCAACTTGTATAGAATCAAGAATCTAACCTCCTTTTTGTGTCTACAGCTATTTTTCACCAGGAGCAACATGATGATAAGAACCAAATTTATTTCCAGACCAGTCCCGCGGTTGCCCCATATTATACTGATGATGAAACCCATGTCCTGACATTCCCATCATAGGCATTGGCACCATTTGCGGCGGATACATCATTGGCATAGGCATAGGCATTGGCATATGTCCATTACTACTATGACCATTACCACTGTGTCCATTACCACCGGACTGCTGCAAACTCTGTGGCACAGGCGTGGAAGCGAACAAATGATCAGACGACGAAGGACCCTCATTCGATAACCCTTGCATTCTCTTCAAATACAACCTATACTTCTGTAAATGACTAGCAACATTTTCCCTTGTTAGTCCTTCCACATTCATCAGCTGCATAATCGTCTTCGGCACAGCATTTTTAATCCCTAAATGCGCCACAACATCCACAAATCGCTTATGCAGCTGTGGCGTCCAGACTAACCGCGGTCGCTTCTGCATCTTAGCTGAATTATCATCTCCACAATTCTCATTCCTCAATGCCGAATCAGCCTCTTCAGTAACCATCTCCGGGTCAATTCTCCGTGTCTTCCTCGACTCGGATCCATCTCTTGTCAGATCCACCTCATCATTCTCATGATTTCTATCTCCATTCCTTCCTTCATTAAAATTATACTTCTCCGACAACAAATGTAACTGTCCTGCACGGAGAG
Organism: Solanum tuberosum; assembly: GCF_000226075.1. Classification (NCBI taxonomy): domain Eukaryota; kingdom Viridiplantae; phylum Streptophyta; class Magnoliopsida; order Solanales; family Solanaceae; genus Solanum; species Solanum tuberosum. The sequence continues at coordinate 288,978 of NW_006239201.1, read as the reverse complement.
ACGAAAAAGCACTCTCCGAAGCACGATTCACATCCGTCATCGTCTTCACCGGCTCCGGCGTAATTCTAAACGCCGACGCTAGCTCCGGCGGGATTAAAGCCTGAGATAACGGCGTCAGATCGTCAAAACTCGGAAGTCCATCTTCCCACTCGACAACACGATTATCATCTCCGGCGAAACCATCACCATCCATAATTGTCACTTCTTCACCCATAGAGAACCTTCTCGAATCCCAATTTTATTTTATTTTAATTTATTTTTTTCGAGTTAAATCCAATCTTCCGTGATATCAGTAGAGGATTGGATCAGAGTAACAGGATTTTCCGGTGAGTTCACCGGCGGGAAGAAATTGGGGGTGAGGGGGTGGGGTATGTGGCGGTGGAAAATGAGGAATATAGTATTAAATAAAGGGGGAAAAGTGTGAGAAAAAGTGCAATATCTGATTCTAAATTGGCCCAGCAATCGCCAGCGTGGATGATTTAGCTAGATATTTTTCCATCTTTCTTACTAGAATCTTATAAATATCTATTTCTTTTTCTCAACTTTACTTTATTTTTTTCTTTTTTGGTTGAAAAGATGCTTATATTAAATGTTTTTTTTTTTTTAAATCGTTATTTTGAAATTCTAAAATCATAAAATTGAAATTGTGATTTTGCTTCTATAATTATATAAGTATAAGAATGTGTTATTGTTTTTTTAAAAAGAACTAATGAATAAAAATGTCAGAAATGAAATCAAAGAAGTACTAATTATTTGACAAAATGTATCTTAATTATTTTACTTTATTAAATTTTGTGTTAAAGTTAAAATTAGAAAAATATATTAAAATTGTGTGAGCAGTAAGTGTTCTCAATTCTTTTATTTTTACTTATTTATTATTTTTTAAAATTACTTATATATTAATTAATATAGATATTATAATAAAATATTTATTTTTTAGGAGATATGTTAAATTTAAAATAGACAAAGAAAAGTGAACAGAAAAAGTAATAAATATCTAAATCTCTTTCTCACTTTTTACTGATGAACTTTCCAACTGGAATGTGTCAGGTGTCTATTTATAGATTTTTTGTCCTTTTCTTTTGGTACTTTTTGCAAGAATCAGTAACTAATTGTCCTAAATACACAATCTTATTTATGAATTCCTACTTAATTTTCTCAAAGAAAATAGAACTGAGTAGGCATTTCAATATTGAATTAGGAGTTCAAATTTGAAGTTTTAACTTGAAATAAGTAATTATTTATTTTATTTTTAATTTAATTTTAATTTCATATTATAATTTGAAATCTCAATTTCTTCAAAAAGTGGAATATTCCATTTTATTTTATTTTTAAATGTTAAACTCGGTCCATATAAATTTCTATTTGCAAAAAAAAGACTCACTTTTAGTTTTTGAAAGAAACGTCGCAGTTGATGTGAAGAAATTGTTTTTACCAAGTGGGCGGATTATAATTTTTAAAAATAGTTAGTTATTGCAATTGTTGATTTATTGGATAAGTGGATTTTTGTAAAAGTATGTGTCTTAGAGATAATTTAGTACTTTATTTATGAACTATGTTTTGTTGATTTAGTTAGACTGTATACAAGTTTGGGAAGTTTTGATAGATAATGAATTTTTTATGTTTATGAGAAAAAATACAAACTTAAAATATTCAAATTTCATCTTCAAACAAAATTCAACTTTGAATTCACCCATTTTCATATCAATCATTTGAAATAATGTTAAATAGGGCCCCAAGTACTCTATACTCCCTCCCATGTGAAATACGATTCTATTTGAATTTACGTGATATAATTTAATTGAACATAAATTTAAGTAATAAAAATAAACGTTTCAATGAAGTGAATGTCATGGACAATGAGACCAGCTTTGCCATGGAATTTGGAGGTACAATGGAGTGTGAACACACTTGTTGCTATAGTCTACGAGTTTTGGATGGAACAACCTATAAATTTAATGAATTTTTGTAATTTGAAAAAGAATAGGAATATGATGTAATTAAATCTTAACATTATAAGATCTATGTAATTTTTACCATTAAAATACCCATGAGTTTGACACAAAATTTTCATTTTTATAATGAATTACTCTCACTTGAATCGAAACCTTTATGTGTAGGTAGGCTTTTATTAAATCTAATTGCCTACCTATCAGAATAATTATTCAAAAACCATCACACGAAATTTGAATAAAAACTACTAATAACACAATTATCAGTTATTACAATTTATAAAAGATAATAGCAAAAATAGAAGACATACAAAATTCAAAGATTGCATGTACAAATTTTCAATCAAACTTAAACTTGTGACTCTTGAAAAATGAAAAAACCCACATAAATTGAGGCAGAAGTAGTAGTAGTTATGATAACAAAGGAAATTAATGATAATGGCATTGTGAATAGAGTGATAGGTGAAAATTATTCATACAAAAATATTTCTTATTGATATTTAAGATTTTGTTCTGAGATATTAATAATTAAAATCTACTCCGACAAATAAGTGCATAAATCATAATATAAAGCATATAAAACTAATGACCCAAGAGCAAATATATAATATGAAAGCTTAAATCAATCAACAAAAACAACAAACAGCGACACATATCCCTTCCACACTTAATCAGAAGTCTCAGATTCAAGTCCCGAGTATGAAAAAGAATCTTACTAAGATCCCCTTCTACAGATCATATGCAGCAAATTCAGATTAGTCGGGGCTCCAATGCATACACCAGACATGCATGGGAAAACAAATAAAATCATGATTCCACGTCACCAAATGGACAAACATAAGCAAATCCAATTGCATATTAAAGAGTATCAAATAAATCCACATAAAATGATAAAAGAGTAGAAAACTGAGGATCTGAGATGAAGGAAAATATACTTGGCCATAAAAGAAAAATTGTCAAATACCATACAATAAAATTCTGACCTTACCCTAAAACATCAACTCTCCAACAAAGGCAACATTTTGTACAGTCGCGTCGATGTAAAACTACCTCGCCTTTTTATCTTCCATTTTTTTACACCCTTTCGGAAACTCAACTTCCCTCTGCACAGCCATCTCGAATATTTGACATCTGAGCTTCAGCATACCTGATATTTATGTTTTTAACTACACAATGTACATCTCCTCTAGTACATGCAACAACTTTTATTTGCAAATAACAAAACACAGATGTGGAAGATAGGTAGCTCAAACTAGCCTCAGTTAGCTGTACAACTTTCTTTTCCTACAAGACTAAGCAGTACTTAGGGACTGCGCAGCAATCCTCCTTTCTGCAAAACAGCATAGAAAAATCATTTAGCAGATGTTCGGACAATATTCAGTTGAAGGCTGAAAAAAAAACAAGTTATTGAAGTCGAAGTTGGAGAACGAGTCTTTGCAAGTTGAATTGTATCTGGACATGAATCACTTGGAAAAAAGGTTGGGAGATTTATAAGTGAAACAAATTTTTCAATAGTGTGCATGTAAAGTCATGGCCAAACACCATATAGTAAGTACTAAAAGCACAAATGGATTCAGTGCTCTAGACAAGTACAAACAGAAAAAGAGCTCACCCCCAGCAGCAACTAGCTTTTCAACACGGGCGACAATATGCTTTCCGTAAGTGTATTTCTTCAGAGCATTCAAGTGAACTTTTATTCTCGACATGATCAGCTCGCGTTGCTGATCACTACAAGTTTCCAGAACTTTCTGTACTACATAATTTGCAAACTGATCTTTCATCATAGCCTGGACAAAAACAAGAAAGATGTGAAAAAACAATGCACAACTCAACGAGATGATTTCAATTAGAGAAAAGAGAAGAGAAAGAAGACTATTTAAAAGTTTATATGTTACAGCTGCTATCAAAATCACAACCATAGATACATGAGGTAGTACTTCTTAAGATAAACTCTATTCCCAAAGATGCAAAAGTTAAAGCATAGATATTGTTGAGATCCAATAATTATATAGAAAACTCGGGGTATCTTGACATAGAAAACACTCCGGGCGAACCACCACCACCCACCCCACACCACACCACTTGTTCCATCTTTTTTTGATCCAAAATCAAGTATTAATTGGTCACAAGACTTTAAAAAATTTCTTTAAAGGGGACCAAACATGTCAAGATGTCAAAAAGCACGAGCAAAATACAAAGGTCAGAAGAGCCAGTTACCCTCTGCCGCCAACCATGATATGTCTGGAATGGTGAACAAATTAACACCTAAAAACTTACGCAACATCACCATGCGCCATAGTTTCTAATGTCTTTTAGCAACATGTCAAGGGTAAGTCCAATGCTCATCCAGCAAGTGTTAAGAGAAGTTTAGAAATTATAGCTAACACCTATCATTTCTTGTGCTTAATTTCGAATTCAACATAATCCCATTATTTTGGTTTGAAATAAAGCAATAGAGTTCAAGATCTTATCTTCAATTTGGCAACGGTTGGTTTACAGATTTTTCTGGGTTAATTTTGGAGGTAGGAAACCAAATAATAGAAGAATCAGGATTGATGAATGATCGTTTGGTAACTTCATCTTCAACCACTTCTTGCTTTTCAAAAACATGTGCCACAAAATATCGGGTATAAGCTATGACTTGTGATCATACCATCTAGGCTACCTATCTTTTCTTCCAAGTTCAACCTTTTTAAGAGACTGATATCCCATTCAAGCTAAGTCCTAAAAATAAAACAGCTGGCTGCCTTAGCGATTAATCTGAGACTGCAACGCCATGCGTCTCAACAGGAACAAGAACAGGAACATAAACAGAGGTAGTGAACTTGATAGGGTACGTATGTCAATAGAGGCCCACCAAAAGATAACAATCATTAGTTCAGCAATCTCTAGGTTCAAACATCCTATCCAGAAGCTTCAAAATATCCTCAACCAAGCTTGCTACCTCAGGATTTGGAAATCCAGGCAGGTGCATACAAGAGTTTAAAAGTTCAACAAATGCACAACATAGGTGGTTTATACTCCATCCTGACACAACAACAACATCATACCTAGTGTAACTGGGTCTGCGGAGGGTGATGTGTAAGCAATCTTACCCCTATCTTGTGAAGGTAGAGAGGTTGCTTCCAATAAAAAAATTAAAGTTTCCATATACGTAATCTTGAAGCAGTACTGAATATTATGAACCCAGTAGCCATATGCAAATCAAAATCCTGCTTAAATGGTAAAATATTGAATAAAATTTAGACAAACCTGAAGAGGCTCATTTTCATCAGTTGTGCCAAGCATCTCATTCACCAATAGCTGTCGTTCACTGGAATTACAGAAAGTTAAACACTTCTCAACAACGTTAGAGGCAAACTTCTGCTGGCTCATTTGCACGATCTTCCCAGCCAGTTCCTTAATTATAGTAGAGCGCTCATCCGGCTTCCCGTGCTCCAATACATGCTGGAAGTATTGCATTTAAAACAACAGAGGGATGAATAAGTACAAGGGGAAAAAAGGTCGAATTGTACCTCAGTAAAGCGATGCAAGACATCTTTGCTACATTTTTACAAGAAGCAAACTTTTAACCGACTAAAAGAGCGCTTTCATTCACTAATACTCTAGTAAAACAAAATCAAAGGCAGCAAATAAGAACTCAAGAAGGGCTTCTGTCTTATAAAAGAGGGGAATACCATTACTTAATAACTTTTTCTTCCAGCCAGAACAGGTACTAGGTTCCCCATTTAGCATCCTGTTAAAGGTGGCAGCATATATTGGTAACCCTAGAGAACCACGTGAATGTGTATGTGCGTGCATATGGTTGAACCTTTTGTAAATAGTTTTTTCAATTTTCGAACTTCTAGTTTTCAAAGAAGTAAAAAATATTTAAACAACTTAGCAAACAACTAAAGTTGCAAAACTGACAAAGCTTTTTGCAAAAGATTGCACTTCACCAACCAAACATCTTCACAGTAAAAACTAATGACCTCAATTTTTGGTACAAAAGCGATGAGGTAAGTATTTTTCTATAGATTATAAAAAAGGCAAGACAGAGCCATCAATCAATGGAATGAAATGTGCGATATTGCATATTTAAAAATAAGCAAAGTATATGCTCATAACAGAACTTCTTGCATCTGCTGGGAGGGTTAGATGTTTAGGGAGTTTTGTTTTTCCCTGTAATGTTTTTGTACATCTTGGTACTTTATTACAGTAATAAACTTTTACCTTATCAAAATAAAATCAGGAATTGCCAACTCAGGTACATTTTATGCATTGCTCCATACTAGTCAAGAAGTGAGGATATTGTGTACAAAAAACAACTAATTCAAGAAAAAGAACTAAAAATAATTACTTCTAAATCCGATAGTCTACACTCCAGCAGCAGCAGCTTGCTGAGTAGTGAATATTCCATACCTGAACAACATAATTGCCATATTGATCTTGTGCCAACATGCTTACAGATCCAAGGATTTCTTCCATCACTTTACTTTGAGTTTCTGGATCGCCAGAGTGTTCCAATACTCTCTGAAAGATCAAGGAATATTAATAATATATCAAACTAAATTACTATGACAAATGGATAAGAAACATCACTGATCTACCTGTATTACTCGACAGCCATATGGATGAGTAGAGAGAGTAATAACTTGTCCAAAAAATGTTGAGACGATAAATTGGATATGAACTTCTGGTACACATTCAATACATTTCTGAATGACATGATTCCCATTCTGATCTCGTACACAGCGCATAACATGACCATCAAGCTCCTCAACCATTTTAATCTTCTGGTCCACGTCAACTACTTCTATTGCCTGCAGAGTCAACCATACCACAATTTTCATCTCAATATAACTCAAGTTATTGAGAAGATGCTGATAATCAACCCCGAGAGCCCACTGGTTGGTGCTAGATTTAGTGTATCAGAATAGAAACCAAAACAAAAGATTAATCTAGCAGATAACACTTGAGCATTTCTAGATTCACTTTGGTATACCTTTTGTATCACGCGACAACCATACATTTGAAGGCTCAGTGTTAGAACATGCCCAAAGAGTATGCTAGCCAATTCTCTCCTCTGAGATGCCATTCCATGTTCAAAAAACTGCACGAGAAATAGATACATTATAATCCATTTAAAGAGAAACAAGGCAGACTTGGAAATCATGCACCTCAACATCAATATATACTCCATAGAACAACCAAAGTTAGACATACCTTCTGGATTACGTAATTCCCAAAGACATCAGTCATCAAAGTAAGAGCTTGGGGAAAAATTTCCTGGAAAACCATGTTTTTCTCCTCAGTGGTTGCAGTTTCAAGTTTTTGCTGAATGAATCGGCTCCCATACTGGTCAGCACTGATCACAGATGACATATATATAGTTTAAGAAGTGAGGCTAGTTTAAGTAGGTAAAGACCTAGTAGAACGAAATTTCCGATACATACCTGAACTCAACAACGTGACCTGCAATTTCTGAAAGTTCAAAACACTTGGCCTTGTTGCTTTTGAACTCTTCCAGTAGGGAGGACGCGACGCTGTTCTCCATGTTATCCAAGTGATATGGTCCCATGACACCTCCAGCTATGTTTCTCATTCTACCAGGAAATCTCATATTATAATCACTATGCCTCATAGGACTACCAGGTCCTACTGGAGAGACTGGACTTGCTAAAGGACTCCCAGGATATGATAAACCAACTCCAAATGCAGGATTTCCATAATAGCCATGATGACCTGAACTGCTAGTTTTGCTATTCAATGGAACCCCATATTGAGATTTCTGAGGTAGCACATTACTGAGATAAGCTTTCTGAAGCAAGTCCACATATGAATTACCCATATAGTTCCTGTCCAAGGAAGGATCATTAAGAGCAGCAACCTGCGCAGCATATTCAGCTGACAAGTACTGAAGATACATAGGATCCACGTATGATGCTGGCAGAGCATTTCCTCCCATTTGATTTCCCATTCTGCTGAGAGTCTGCTCTGAGGTTGCAGCGCCTAAATTAGATCCCCCCAACATTCGAGAGTCCAATCCAGGTACAGCCATCGCTGATGCTGCAGCAGCATTTCCAAATAAAGGTGGCAAATTATAGTTGCCAAGATGGCTTGACATTGGACTGAGAGGGTGACCACTTAATCCATAATTAGAAAAGGATGAATTTGGACTATCCAAATGGGGATACTGAGACAGTACGCCACCTCCACCATTCAATCCCGACGTTGGGGATCCTTTGAGGTATGAACTACCGGAGCCAGTAACAGCAACAGAATATGGTACTTTTGCAGACTGAGCAGTAGAAGCCATATTAAACTGGGGGGATTCGGATTGTTTCAAGAAATCATGCTGCTTCGTATTATTCTGCCCACCTGCAAGATTGTGAGGATCGTATTAAAACCAATATCATGTTCAATCCAAGAAATGATCTCAACTAACGTACCATTAGATATATTCATGCCAGATAAAGCAGCAACAAGCTCTGCAGACTCGGTTCTGTGAGACGACACACCATTAAACGGATTTGGACTATTAACACTTCTCTTCTCTGAATTGACTACCCTGCCTCCACCAATAGGTGTGAGGGAAGGGCTAGGAGCTCTCGCAATGTGTTGGGGATCAGGAGTGGTACTTCTTGATAAGGAAGCCCCCAAAGCAGCAGCATATGAATAGGAAGTAGGAACCTCATCATGTTGAGCAGCAGATGGGATTTGTGTGCTTGATGCAGACCTTATTGGCTTTGAAGAAGAAACCTCGTGACGAAGATGAGAAAGCTCAGCTTCTGCTGAACCTATTATATCACCATTTCCGTCAAAAGCATTTCGGCTAGCTGGACGTGAAGGGTGACCAGGAGCAGGAGACACGCGGCTAAAGTCATCCTGGATAAAACATGGTTTAAAACCCATCAGATGATTGTGTAAAATTATCTTTTTGAGATTAAACATAAGGGAAATTTCCCATTAGTCGAAATAATAACAAATATCGTCACTCAACTTTTACATGTAAGGGGAAAAAAATTAACTTTACAAAAACAAATGTATGTTGATTGAAACTCAAAAATTCTGTAACCCAAAAAAAATGAAAATGGTAAAAAGAAACGAGATTGACAACACGACAACACATATAACTCAGATGCCAGACAGCAGACAGATCCATTTCACTTAAGAAGATTAAAATTTGTAAGGTTCAGAAAATCATCCAAAACGACCCTTTATAGAGTACAGCAATTCCATTCAGCTGGAAACACATATAATATAAAGAGAAACTATAGATCACAGGAGATGGGAGAAGGATGGAGCACAACATCCACCAACCAGAAAAGCAGATTTGAAATGTCGGACCAGAGATCAAACATGGCTTAGTGTACTCGAAGGGGTAAGAAATGAACAGAAGGCATTTTCATACCACTAAACAAAGAAATGCAACAACATTTCTAGAATATTATTAATTGTTACATAATTTTGCTCTTACCACGCGAATGCTAAAAACCAATATCATATAGGAACCATATATACACACAAACATACCAATATCAGGATCTTGTATTCCTTCTCAAAACATCAGGATCTTGTATTGCTTAATGAACTAATGGTCATTTTCAAATCCAGAAAACAAGAAAGGCAACATTCTTCCAGTTGACAAGAGATGCTTGCTTTTATTGGAGCACAAGCGCACCATTATTAGGGTCTTAATCATTTATGGGCTAAAGGGTGTTTTGTACCCAGTGAACAAGAAACACAACATTGTAAGAGATGGTTGCTCTTATTGGAGTATATGCACAGCCCACGTTTCCTCAAAGCCAATCCCGCACTTGATATGATTACTTGTTACACTCAAAACAACAACAAAAACATATCAAATGTAATCCCACAAGTAGGGACTGGGGAGGGTAGAGCGTACGCAAACCTTACCCCTACCTCATAGAGATAATTGTTACACTATTTTGCTCTTATCATGTGAATGCAAAATAAGTCTCATATCTGGAACAAAAAGTATCCATTCATCCAGATGGTCAGTTAATTTTAACTTTGAAGGAGCCTCCTTTAATTATAATGTTAAAATGTTGGCCTTGAAGATGTAGAACTGCCCCAAACCTAGTCAACTTAAGAAAGATGATTGACAGAAGAGTTTCATGTCTACCAAGACATCTTGCAAACAAAGTGGTTTAACAAAGAGTATCACAGACGAAAAGAATGATTTCGAACACACAAATTTTAAGCAACTTTAACGATAGGAGACCTTCCACGAATGATTCAAAATATTATCATGAAAGGCTTGTGCTGCCAATTGTTACCATTCAATAGAACCAGTTTAGATGAACATGAATCAACTATCATGTAGAATTCATGCCACACAATAACAAAAAATTCCACAAACTAAAAATACCAAGTCCAGATAAAACAGCTCAGGGAAGCTTGTTGAGAGTAGTTTCCTTCTGAGTTGAAACATTCTGGTTGAGAAGTAACATAAATGAGATAAATTCATGAAGCATTAATACCAAATGTTAATTATTGCACTTTCCAAGCGTTTAATAGGTAAATTTGGGATCTAACAACCATTAGCCAAAGTTGAAATTGTAAAAGATGCACTAGATAAAGTTTCAAGTATGCACCTGGAACATTTCAGCAATGCTCTTCTTCTTACTACCTAATCCTAGTCCTGGCAAACCAATCAGCCCATCACCACCCCATTCCACTGAACCCTGCAATTTATCAGTCTCATTCTCGCTCTCTGCTTTTTTCGAGTTAAATCCCGGAGGCATCGGAAAAGGTGACCTCCCACCATTACCATTATCATTCTTGTTTACCTTCCTCCTATCACCAATAGCAGAGCTCCCTCCTTGCAACCTCTGTGAAAAACGCCAATCTTCTTTGGACAACAGTGGTGGAGGCAACCTAGGATTAAGATTTACGTTCGAGTAATAGTAAGATAAGTAAGCAGGATCAGACCTTAGCTCCTCCTCAGACATGAAACCACTATTATTGAACAATCCACCCACTGCATTCAATGAACCCTCAACAGTAGGTGGAGCTGACCCACTTCTATACATATTCAGCTCCTTTTCACGATCATCAGCTTCTTGTCGTCGCTGGTCACGAAGTAACATCCCAATCTCTGTCTCAAACTCATCTCCAAACGAATTTTCATTGTTTCCCATCATTGGTCTCCTACCTAATTCAGATACCATATTCACAAACTTAACACAACCAATAACACACGCATCCCACAATCCTTCACAACCCAATGAAGTTATCAAAATCAAGACTTTGGTAAACCTTAGAATCTACAAACCCCAAGAAGACAACCTCACAATCCAATATTTGATCAACTAAAATTCCAAGAAAGCTCTTTTCTCAACATCCCCTAATCAAACACCAATTACACAGTCAGTCCACAACAAATATAATCACTACCCACAATCCTTAACAACCCAAGAAAGCTATCAAAAATCAAAACTTTTATCATATAAACCTATAAAAACCTACAAACCCCACGTATACAACCTCAAAATAAAATCTTTCAGCTCATAAAAACCAAACCTTTGATCAAATTAAATTCCAAGAAACCTCTTTCCTCAACATCCAGCCTCCAAGACCTCCATGATCAAACACCAAATTACAGTCAGTCCACAACAAAATATAATCAACACCCACAAACCCTACCAACACAAGATAAAAACCCAAAACTTTTTTTCACATATAAACCTCAAAACTACAAAACCCACATGAAAACATAAAGATTTAAGCTCATAAAAAGCCAATCTTTGATTACAAAACTTCAAGAAAGTGTCTTTTTCTCAAGAAAGTGTCTTTTTCTGAACAAAGAGTGAGCAAATGTGAGAGATGATGAAGGTTTAAATGGGAGAAAAGAGAGAAAAAAAAATCTGGCGGCGAATCAATCCTGTTTTAGGGTTTTGTTTTTGAAGTACTGTTAGGGAAGAGCTGATTAAATGCAAAAAAAATAAACAGATACTTTTTATTCAATATAGATGTTTTATAGGAAGCATATAGAAGAAAATATTCTTTTTTTTTCCCCTTGTTTTTAGAAAACTAAGTTAAAACATACCTAATCATTAATATTAATAATATTATAATTATTATTTTTATTTTTATATGTGAGAAACAACAAAAATGATTTTCCCTTTCATAAATTATAAAAAAAGGGTTTAATCTTTCTTTTTCTTTTTCTTGTTAGAAGGAAAGGATAAGTTTGAACATAACAAGTCAAGAGACTATTTTAATCCAAAAACTTATATATTAAACACATGATCATTCTATTATCTATTTTTTTAATTGCATTTCATTTTTATATATATTTTACTTAAATCAAGAACTTATTGAAAATAGTTCATTACAGGATAAAAATAACAAAAAAAAATTCAGACTTATAAAATTATATTAATTATTTTATTATTATTATAATTTATATGACCATTAAATTATATGTTAAGACATTTACAACAATAACAACGTATCAAGTGTACATCAACCATAACAATAACAATGAACTGAATGTAATATTATAAGTGAATATGAAAAAATAAATTGTGTATAGGCCTTATTCAAATAAAATACTCTAGTTGTTCATAAATTCTCAGTTCAGAGATATTTAAGGCATTTATATAGCTATATTAATTTATTTTATTTTATTTAAAAAAAAAAAAGAGAGAAATGGAAAATATATTTATTTTTTTAAGTTAGATGTATGTAGAAAATATAAAGTGACGTTTGTTTTGTATGCCTAGTCTTCACAAAGAAGAATCTGAAAATTGCCACGTCTCCTCTTAATTAGATTGGGGACTGCCATTCTTTAAATTCTCTGTCCTTCTCGAAAGAAATTTCATATTTTTGGTAAATATCTCATCTTTATTCTCTTTTATATTTGAAACAAAAAAAAACTTGAGAAATGATTTTTACAGAAAAAAAATAAAAGACAAGACAAATGAATTTGTTTTTTTGACAAGAGAGTATTTTACCTTTCTTTTTACTTTTTACGCTTTAATTTATGTGATAATATTTAATTTGTTATGAAATTAAACTTTGTTGTTCAAAATAAATTTTAGATATTGAACAACAACAATAACAACATTTAATTAAAATGTAAGTTTTAAAATTAAATTATTGATGCATTATTAAATTAAGCTAAAAGAAAATAATAATATTAAAATATATTGTAGATAATTAACGAAAGTTTTTCTTTATCTTTCCAAGCGTATTCAAGTGCGTATAATATAATTCTCAAAATCTCTATTTATAAAGTTATATAAAGAAATACCAAAGAGTGTCATGAACATGACATTAATCTTTGATGTGATGAAGGTTATGAGAATGTGAGAGATCAGTCATAAAGGTAAAAATTACACCTACGAGTTATAAGTATCCATAATAATACTAATACTTATAACACTCCTTGGAAGACCATTGATTGATAATACGCATTGATAAAATCTTACTAAGAAATATTTTCCCAAAGAAAAAAGAGAACACGTATTTTGTAATGTACGTTATTTGTTGACTCGTTAAAAAAATTCTAGAAAATTCAATTGGGACAAAGTTAACTTCACTTAAAAGAAAAAGTGTGCACTGTATTTATCGTAATCCATCTTATGCAAACATCATTTTAATTTTCGAAGATTATGCATTTCAATCTTGTACGACAACCTCTCAAGTGTTGAAAGTTGGTAATACTTTAGTGAACATATCTGTCAAATTATCAATCGAGCGAATTTGTTGAAACATTTATTTCACTATTTTATTGAAGATTGTATATAAAAAAGAATTTTGGTTAAGTGTACTTTATTTTGTCTAATTTGATATATTTTCTTTCAATGTGGATATTATTTTTTTAAGTTTTCTTATGTTGTAGTGGCAATTGGGATAGTTCTATCAAGTTTTAGGCGATAACATCAGACATCGCATAAAAAAGATATGTTAAGATCATTTTATTTTTAGACATTTTTTCTCAAAGCCTAAGTACAATATGGCTAGTATATTATTATCGGGGTACTCATAGTCATAATTATTGTGTTGTCTATTTGAATAACATATTTATCCCTCCTCCAGACTCTTATTCAATAGATAGCGACCCCATATTAGATACAATTTAAAATTACATGTACGGGTTGCTCAAAGCTGGACCCCTTACCTTCATACTACTTACTTGTCTATTATTGCTTTTGAGATTGTTGTGATGCTTCAGGCACTTTGACATATTAGGGCCTTAATTATTATCTTATTACTTTTTCATTAGTTAAATAATTGCTATTTAATGAAACAATTTTTACACTTTTAGTGAGTCAGTTCAAATATTTGACAAGTTTGATCATCTTTTCCATCTTTACAATTAGTAACAAAACAATTTATCAAACTTAATTACTTGTAACGACTCAAAGTATATCCTAGGCATAACATGGCGTATAGGACCCCGAAAGGCCCTATAAAAGTCACTTAGCATACATCATACAAGTTAATAGAAATAAAGTTTTAAAAAGAAATAGTCGTATATCATAAAAGAATTTGACAAAACGGAAGTCTAACATAGTCTCAATAAGCCATCTACTACATCAAAGGAAGTGGTTGGGACATAACTCATACCACACGCAAAGTCTGAAAACTGAAATGACAGAAAGTTATAAAAGTGTCTCAACCCTCGGATCATGAGGACTTTACTAATCTTCAAGTGTCAAAGGGATCAACTAGCCACGAGTGTGGGAGGTAGGAGCGTCAGACCCTACATTAGTGAAACAATGTAGGCACAAGTATGCACTAGTACATGGAATATACTAAGTATGATAGCTATTTATAATAGTTATGAAATCATGCTGAAAAGGACTTTACATTATATGCAATGACCAAGCTAAATCATAAGATAAAAGGGTAGAAAACATAAGTCATAATCTTGGTCAATGCAAGCTTAACATTTTTAAAACACTTGTGAGATACTTTAAAAGTAACCTTAGTTCATTATTTGTGGGAAGTTTACCATATAGCCGACATAGACCATGTGAGTTATAAACATGGAATCCATTGTACTGCTCTCACACCGAAACGAGAGTGCCCTACTTGCCAAGGTAAGGACCATGAGTCTGAGCTAAGGTGGATCCACTAGTTAATGTCTAGCTGAGACAACATCCTATGGTGGCACATAGTTCTGTGACTAAGAGTTTGATACTAAAGGTCCACAGACGCTAAACATAAACCTTCATCCCAAAAGCCCATTTGGTGCTAAGTAAATTCTCACGGAACAGTTATTAATTATATTCGTATTATCATCCATGGAAAAACATAATTAAGTTACTAATTCAAGATAGAAATATCATAGAGTAGCTCCTTAAACCACGTGTGAGAAACCTTTCACCATTTATGATCTTTTCATAATAGCTTTATAAGGCCAATAATCATTAACTTCATACTAAAAGTGTCATACTACTAATGATATAGTTTTAGAAAACTTGATTCATGATCATTGAAGGAATATCCGGATACCATACTAATCAAGACCTAATATAGTAAAATAAATCAAAGCATTAAAAGCAAATTTAGATATCATTCATGTCATGTGGTCAAAACTTCATAGAGCATATAGATACATTCATCAATAAGCTTACTTGAGTTATAAACATTGTTTTATAAAACATGCATAATTTCTATAAATCATAGTTCATAAGCTTCATCATGTGTTCATAGTCTAAAAATCATGGATCATGCATGTGATCATATGAATTCAACTAGAAATCATGTAATTACTTCAATTCATGCATTAAAAGATAGGAAATAATCGATTGAATCATAATTGAAAAGAACTCATGAAGATTGAATAAAACCATAATTTTGAATTAAGAATTCAACTTGTAACATTGAAGATTTTAGGAACCCAGGGGAAGGGACTCCATAGGTGAATACTAACATACCTTAGTGATCAAGGCTCAATAGTTATGGTGAATTGGAGATCTTGAAGTGAAACCCTAGTTTCTTCTTCTTTTACTTTAGAGAGAAATTTGGGAATGATCTTAGAGGTAGATTTAGAATTTAGGTGAATGATTTTAGAATGGGTAATTTTAGGACTTAAATCACTTATATTGGGCTTAGAATAGGGGTTAAAACGATATAGCTTAGGTATCAAACACATAGGGAAAGACTAAAATAGCTCGAACTTATAAAGCTGACGGGGGACTTATATGGATCTCTAAACGAACCGTATAGGTCACCACTGATCATTTAGGGAACCGTACAAGTGACCTAAATTCCTGGCTTGCTTAAACGGTTGGGCCACTTCCATAAACACGTCATGGACTCCTTTCACGAGTCGTTTAGGCTTTCATGAATGGTCCATGGTCTGTGGACTTGCCCGTTAACCCACTTTAACATTTTCAAAGTCCAAGGTGTTACATTACTAGTTTATAAAATTTCAGAGAAAATTTTCAAAATGTCAATATTTTAGCATTTAATAGGATCCTTTAGCAACATTTTCAATATTTATTAAAAGTGTCAATATTTTAGTTTGTTATATATCTGATTTATGTATTTTTTTTTATTTGTTTAATTTAAAAGAATATAATTATTTAATAACAGAAGGGAGAAAATCAAGGGAGAGAATATTTCAAAAAAAAGTAAATATCACTTAAAGAAAACTCAAACGTGTGCCTTTCTCACAATGTATTTTTGTTTTTTTTTTCCAGAATTTTGCAACCTTTTTTTAAATCGTTTACATTCTAATATGTATACTATTTGTATTCATTCTAGTTTTCATGTTGTATTTTGTATAATGAAACTTGTATTTTTTATTAGTTTGTATTCATTCCAATAGGTATGAAAATGAAACTGTAGTTATTTAAGAAACATATTTGTATTCATGTATTTTTTTCACTGTGAATTGTTTTTCTCTTCAGAATCTTGTATCCTTTCTTAAGTCATTTTCATTCCAATATGTATTTTATTTGTATTTGTATTCATTCTAGTTTTTATGCAGTATTTTGTATAATAATATATAAAATACAAAAAATAGTATGATGAAAAAGTGAGAATAAAATATAAAACTAAAAAGGAATAAGTGAATATTTGTTGTAATTATTCTTAAATAAAATACATAACTAGTTGTCATATCTTTAGAATGAATACAAATTAGGAATGAATATCAGATTCATAAACTATGCAACATGATTTTTGAATGAATACAAATATTAATAGCATATACATACGGTTTTGAATACAAATTGAGAAAGGATACAAAATTTTGATTTTTTTTATAAAAAAACAAAACAAACTAATAGGAAGTTGTTCTTCCTATAAATAAAATGCATATCTAATTGACATACCTTTGGGGTGAATTTAAATTAAGAACAAATACAAGATTCATAAACTATGCAACATGAGATTTTGAATGATTACAAATATTAATAGCATACATACTGATTTGAATATTAATTAATTGAGAAAGGATACATTTAAAAAAAAAAAAAACTATAAATACAAAACAAACTAATAGTAAATTGTTCTTCCTCAACTTGGTCTTCAACAAGTTTTTCGAAATCTTTAGCACCCAATTTTTTTATTATTATTAATAGTGTCTTTACATAATAGAGGGAAATCTCAAAAGATACTTGTTGAAAATGTATTTACCTTTATCCGTGGGTGATTTTTTTTTGGAAGGAATTGTGAGATTTCTTGAACAAATTGGAGGAAAATAGAAGAGGTGATATGATTTTCTTAGACAAGGAAAAGGAAAGGAGAGAACAATCGTGAAAAACTCAAGAGAGAGAAAGTAGGAATTTGGGTTAAAAACCTAGAAAGAGGGGAAAGTCGGTAGTGAAAAATTACAGAAATCCCACCTTTTAGTTTACTTATTATCATTATCCCCTATAAGTTTTACAAATTTCCAAAATCCCTCATTTTCGCGCATCAGATTAGTGTATCTCGCGCATCATATTATGTATCAACGCTTATATTATTGTATCTCGCGTATCAGATTAGTGTATCATGTATAAAATGTACATCAGATTAGTCTATCATGTATAAACTGTAATGTATCTTACTTAAAACGATTAATGTATCTCGCGCATCAAATTAATGTATCAGCGCTTATATTATTGTATCCGTTTGAGGTATTTCTGTAATTATAAACTTTTAAGGGATAAATTGTAATTTTGCCTTAAAAGTATGTGATTTCTGTAATTTGCCCAATTTTTTCTTTCTTCTTTTTCACGTATAGAGGCAGTAAAATTAGTTTAATGTGGGGCTTGATTTGAGAAATAAAAGGAAAGAAAATTAATTATATTATGATATATTTTATCTGCTAAAATATTGACATATTGACATTTTCAATAATTATTTTAAAGTGTAGATGTTTTTAATAATTATGTTAGGAAGTTTGACTAGTTTGCTAATTTTCCCAAAACTTTATACCCTTTCAAATTTCTCAAGATCCTCCGAATTATGTGAAATCCCCCCTCTAAACCCACCCTTTCACCCCCAATAATCTGTCAAACTCATTAGTTTCCTCCGCAACTATCAATCTCCATTATATTGCACTACAAATTACCATTTTTTGTATCTTTTAATAAAATTTAATTCGATATTGTTCAAATTTTTTTTTTAAAAACTAGATTTTACATAAAAGCATAAATATCCATATATAGGAAGGAGGGGAGGAAATGTATACGTTATGCACACACTATATTCTAGATATACTTATTTGCATTGTAGAACATTGTATATGATTAGAATACACAAAAGTGCTCGAGATACGTATACATTAAGAATATACTTGAAAACACAAGATACATTGTATATACAATTTCCATACACAACACTATATATATTTGTGTATTTATATTTTTTATACATAGTAAAATAGTTTATATACAATTTTTATACACTTAGTTGTTAAAGAGTGTGAAACAAATAGGAAGTAGTTGAGAAACAAGCTAGGTAATTGAACTCCAATGATAATTGCTAGACCTATTATTAAATAGTGGTAGTTAATTAAACGCAATTGATCGTTCTTGCTATTAATTGATTCCCCATCTTTCGAGTCCGTTAATTCTCTTGGTGTGTAAATGTCACTAATCATTTTACTTGTTTTCTAATTAATGTTTAGGGGAAATTACATAAATATGCCACAAAATATAAAATAAATATAATTTTATAGTCCAATTCAAATTAATTCAGCAAATTCTCATCCTCCAAAAATAAATTACAGCCCATGTCACACTCTAGTTTAGACTTAATTTCCTTCTTGCCCCCTTTATATTTAGGAAAAATCACATAAATGGGCCATAAACAGTACATGCCCCCCT
>NW_006239201.1:221925-269310 GCF_000226075.1 Solanum tuberosum | reverse complement strand
CCCCCCCCCCCCCCCCCCCCGCCCTTAGTTTAGACCAAATTTCCTTCCAGCACCCTTTAAATTTAGGCCCAATTTCGTCCCAACCTTTTTAAATTGGAGAACTAACATAAATCCCACTAGTTTAGAGTTAATTACTTAGATATTGTTACATCATGTATCTTGCAAGATTTTGGTGTGTCTAGATACGTTCAAGATACGTCCAAATACATATATCCGAGGATACATGAGGTCAAAATTAAGTGTAATTTGTTCTAAATACATTATATCTAAGTTGATTCGCATGTATATGGGATACATAACAAATCTCGCTCACCTTCCTTGCCTCCCTCCCATCTCGCTTGTCACTCTCCTATATATATGGTATCTCAAATATATGTTAATCACACCAGATACATACATATACAAGTATCTAGTGTGTTCACGTATTTGGGACACATATGAATCTCGCTCGTCTCCCTCCCTATTTATGTGTATCTGGTAGCAAAAATACAAGTATCTAAGCGTATTTTATTCAATATATGGTAGAAAACTCTTAATTAGTGGGAAAATATAGGTAATAATAGTATATATGATAGTAAAACATGTCTAATTATGTAGTTTTTCTTTAAATATCCATAATATAATATTGTCGCTACATATAATATAACGACAATTATATTACTACCACCATTTTTCTTATTTGTTGTAGTGAAGACCCTAGTTTTGTTAAAAATAAAAAATTCCGCCAAGAAAATTTTGAAATTTTAAAAAACTATGAGGAGGCTTTGATCAAGGAAACGTTAAAAAGATCAAAATTCATTTTAAATGGAAAGTAATCAGCTGCATATCATAAGATTTAATTAATTGATTCTGCTTAATTATATTGAAAGTCAGTTACAAATCCTAATCTGCTATTACTTCAAACTTCAATTTTTCTCTTTTTGTCTACTCAATGTTCAATATCTCTATTAAGTCCAACTTATTCGAAGTAATGCCACTTAAGTACATTTTTTTTCCATTTATAAGCTCAAACTCGAGACAGCTGTTTAAAGGTTCGGGGCATTCCATCCCTGCCAATCAAACATTCAAAATACTATCTTTACATTTTTGACTAAATGGAATGTCATGTTATTGGAGATCAAAAGCTTAAGCTAATTGATATTTCATCAGAGGATGAATTTCTTATTGATTCACCTTTGTTTGATTCTCTTGAAGATCTTCGCCTTTCAGGTCGGTAATTCTCTTTACCATATACGTTATGAGTCGGTGGCGGAGTCAAAAAATTTCACAAGAAATAAAGTCAAAGGGAATCAACATCGGCTTTCTATACATAAAAACAAACTAATTTTGACTTTCTACATATAGTGTAATTTTTCGGTGAAAGAGTATTCAAATGAACCCTTAATGCCTACGCTCCCCTGTTATGAGTCCTCCTTGTTGTTTATACATTCATATATCTTCCTGTTGAGAATCTCCAATATGTTTTATTACTTCATTGGTGCAATTTTATTGACGGTATTTGATTGGACATGGAGTTTTAAGAAGTTAATTTGAATAGTCTAATGAATTTGAAATCTTAGATCAATTTGTACTTTGGAAACAACAACAAAAATACAACTACGCCTCGATAACAAGCAAGTTTGAGTCTGTTATATGAATCATCATTGTCTATGTCGCTCAAGTTAAGGGCATCTCACTCCATATATGTACTTAAAAACTATTCCTTTCGAGGATTTTTCGTAGTTTACTGCCTGTATGAACATCAGTATAACAATCGATTTGCTTGGGACTGAGGTGTAATTGTTGTTGTTCGAGTGTATAGAAGCATTTGTATGCAACAACTTCACTTGATGTCATTTCTGCAGTAACATTGGACAGTATAAATGAGAATGGTGAGGGTTCAAATTTATCAAAAACTTCCGCGAAAATAGATAAATCAACACAAGTGAACAAGCAGAAGGAGCTAAAGCATTTGTCTTCTGCATCTATTCAGCCCGGTAGACCTAGTTACTTACGCAAAAGTTCAGCTTGGGACAACGCTTTCTTCACTAGCGCAGGTAGTATTTCATCTGTTATTGTTCTATGTACAATGTCAATGCAGTTAACTAGTTGCTTCATGTTTGTATAAGATGTAATATACTTCATCCGTCGATAGGTGTTGTCTATATACAATTACTTTGGGTGTAATGTTGTTTGAGATTTGTATGCCAATAGAAAGTATAGAACTATCAGATGTTACGTTTTCCTATCTGAACTATCACCATCGTTCAGGTAGGAAGAGGAAACAATTGACAGTTGCGGTGTGTTTTAATACATAGATGGTGATAGTTCAGGTAAGAAAAGGGAACAACTAATAGTTGCTCGCGAAAAAGCAGTAGTTCAAGAAAGTTTTTGACCATTAACTCTAAGATCTCATATACTTCAATCGTCGATACATGTTGATCTATTTACTATTACTTTAGGTCTAATGTTTTGTAGGAGTCTTTTACTCTTGCTAGAGATTTGTATGCTAGTAGAAAGTATAGAGAACTTGTAGGTTTTAGTTTTGTTTTTATACAGAAGCGACATGGATAGTGAAGATTCATATAGCTGACCCTGACTTATTTGGTATTTGAGGTGTTATTGCTGTTATATCCATTGACAGGTCTTCTCGATCCACATGAACTATCATCGATGAACAAAGAGTTCGACACATTAGAGAATCATCTCCTTCCTGTCATCCTAGAAGATGTATGCGCTCGGAGGCCAGACCAACAGTCAATTTCAAATATTAGAACTGGCACCAGAAACATGGTATTAGTTACATAAGGGACAATGTAAACATTGATATTTCCCTTTCTCTACAAGTATTATGTTGTTCATTTAATCGATTAATGCTCTCATTTTTAATTGACAGATCGATCGTAGTCTAGTTTTCAAGAGGAAAAACATCAATGATGCAAGACCAGAGAGAATTAAAACACAGGTTAGTGTTGCTATATACATTTACCAAACACATAATATAAGAGTTTAACTTTTATATACTGACAACGTAAAAGTGATTCTTAACTAACTTAGTTTTGTTGTTGTTGTTGTTGTTATTGTTAACTAGCAACCTTATAAAAGAAGAGAGTGTAATTCACTAGAACTCAAGCTTCCAAAAGCATGGCCTAGATCAAGTGCTTCGACTTGGCAAAGCAAAATATCATCACGAGACATGTATTCTATGGACATAGGAGGCAAGAAGAGAACTGGACCTGGTACGCAACACACTTATAGAAACTCCTCTTTACAAATGAAGTTGTTTTCTCACCCTCAATCGTTTATCATAAGAATTAAAAACATGTGACATTTGCAGGACGAGATTTGATGGTGTCGAATTCCAATTCTCACTCTTCAATCACCTCTTGTCCTTTGTATGAGACATCTGCTTATGCTAGTAAACATGGAGAAACCGGAAAGACTAAACTCTCTTCCTCTGTCTCGAGCACTAAGACTCAGATAAGATCATCTTCAAAGAGTAAAAAGTTTGAAAATCTTAGTTCCTATCATAAATCACCTCCTAGAACTACAAAGGCCTGGTCCTTGGAGTCATCATTGTCAACGTCTAGCACCAATCGAGCTCATACTGATTCAAATCGTTGTCTCTTATTGCCTCGAAGTCAGCTTACAGGACCTGTTGCTTCAGTGCCAAGGGAGAATCCCCAACCATCCGGTCTTTGTATGCCATCGCCAAAATTTGGCTTCTTTGATGAGGTTGGTTTTGCACTTACTTTACTTCATCAATTGCTTTCTAGAAGTACATATATGTGTTAGTTATATACATCTAAAGTACATGCTAATTCTTTTTGTGTCATAGTTTATATATGTGCATATTTGAAATAAACTAGACGATTCGCGATTTTTGTTAATAGGATATGTCAACTTTCGATGGAAACTCAAATCAACCACAGAAGCAGGGAATATCAGCAAGTATAGATGAAGGGAAAAGTGCTGAAGCATCAATCAAAGTTAAACGAGCTAGAAGTCCGCTATCCATTGACAGTGTAAACCGAGATTCAATGATAACAATACTAGTTCTAAGTCCAATCAAGTCCCGATATGCTGTATCGATACCTAAGGCAAAAGATGCATCAAATGCTCGAAAAGATATCTTTGATGTACAGTCTAAGTATCAAACCGATAAATCTATTGAGATTGACAGAAAAGTTTGCTCAAAATTGAGGAAAGTTGGTGCTGGAGAACATGACAGAAAAAGAGTTGGACTAGTAAATGGGATAGTTAAGACTAAGGAAAAAAGAGAAAAGATAGTTACAAAAGACGACAAGGCGATCAACATTAGAACAACAATTACGCCTCAATCCCAAACAAGTCAGGGTCGGTTATATGAATCTTCACTGTCCATGTCGCTCAATTTAACCCCGTCTCGAGACAAGGGGATTACTAGCACTTCAAAATCAACAAGACAAGAAAATGAAGTCAATGATTTGAGTAGATACTTGGAGGTCATTGATTTGAATGATGAAACAGAAACACAGGTTAAACAGAATAAGAGTTTTCCTCATATGAGAACTCCATTGGTTGAGAAAAAATCTGTTTGCAACAGAAGTGTAGCTCTCATGAGATCAGATATGGTTAAGGACAACAAGGAGTCAGCTAATTTGCTTTCTTCAAAGGGAACAGACAAAGAGAACAACTGAGCACTATGCAAATCTATGTTGCTCGGACTAACAAAAAATGTTGCAAGCCCCATGTCGGACCCTCTTAAACGCCTGACACTCATTCAACGACATTTTTGAAAAGTCTGAACAACATAAATGCAAACTATTGATGGATACTTATGTTGTCTTGTCAAATTGTAAGTCCTTTATGTTATTTTTTGACATCATTTTGTTTTAATGCATAATCCTTAAACTCTTTGAATATGTTTGAAAGTAGACAACTTTGCTTTTGTCACTAGCATGAGTTGGCCATTGATCAACCAAATGGGGCAATTGTCATTCATTTCTATTGTTATCATAAATGACAAAAGCCACATACCAAGTATTTTTACAAAATCATAGTTAAAAAAAGTAGTTTGATTTTTCAAGTAATAGTAGAGTTTAATTTCTATACACTAAAAGGTTGCTTTCTTTCTTGATTGAGACTGAGAGTCGGGGTATTAGGAAGGACTCGGAGCGAGTCTAGGATCTTTCATTCCTGTTATTTAAACGAGAACTCTATCAAAACAGTCTGGTGCACTAAACTACCATTAAGTGTGGGGTTAAAGGAAGGGCCGAATCACAACAGTCTATTATATCACAGTCTTTATCCTGCATTTCTGCAAGAGGTTGTTTTCATAGTTCAAAAACTCTTGAACTTCTAGTCATATGACATCAATTTTACCGATAACGCTACCGCTCCATTTAAAAGAGAATTTTGTTAGGTCACGTAAAAGATAACTATTAATAGCATAATAAAAGTTCTTTACAAGTGATATCAATGATATTGTTGCTATTCTTTTTTAGATCTTACTCTTTCTACCTTAGTCTTTAAAGGTTCATATTGATTGTCAACATCAATAATTAGAATTTGGTATAAACAAAAATGGGATTTGCCCTTTTTACGCATGTAGTTCAACAGGAAGTAAAAAAGTTGCTTTTTATATCAAAAGTGATGGTCCTTTTGAAAGTGGGCATAAAATGAATTAGACTTTTTCCCCCTTTGTGTCATCCATTTCAAGGGGGCAAAAAAACAGCATAGGGCTTTGAGCATTATTCTCTCTAGTGTATGAAGGTAAAAGTAGGGATTGATGTAGATTCTAGTATATGTCGGTTTAATTGAATTTAGTAACTTTAACTCAGATTCTGACATCATGTATATGTGTAAAAAGTCAGATGCAAAATCAAGATTTGAACCCTATGGGTTCAAAATTAGAGCCCTTTAAGTTACTGAGTTCTAAATTAATAATTAATAATTAAGATTTGGCACACTCCCGTGGCTTCCCGCAGTTGAGGCGCGTGAGAGATATTTGGATGCCACATAAGCCAAAAAAATGTCCAAAATTACAAAAAAAAAAATGGTTTCAGGGGATAATAGGACCTTAGTTTAGTTAATGTGTGTTTCTGAGATTTCGGTCATAGTCTAGGGGTTACTTGTACTTAATGCATAAAATTCAAACTTTGGATCTATTTCTAGAAAGGAGAGGACTACTAAGGTAATGGTGAAGTCAGGTAGGATCGAGTGGTTTCATCTGAATATCCTTCGTCGGAAAAACATTATTATTCATATTTAAAATTATATTTTGTGTATATATAATAAATGTTGAACTTCTTACTTCTTTATATTTTGAACCGCTTAGCGAAAATTCTAGTTCCGCTTGATATATTTTCCAACAATGGAGGCCCCCAAGACTACTCATTGTTTAGATAGCTTAAGCATATTTTTCATTACATGTTTGGAAAAGAAAGAATCGAAGAGAATAACTTGTCGGGTTGATTTTTGGTTATTTATAATCAGTATCAAAGTGTATTAAAAAAAAATAATAGAATGATTGACATTACTAGATTCCTCAATGATATATTTTTTTGGCACTACTTGTTTGTATGGAATAGTAGTAATAATAATTGTGTGTATTTAGTGTTTATTTCAAATTATTATAAATTTAAAATAAGATCGAAAATAAATAGTATATACTCGATAAAAGGAAAGTTTAAATGTTGTTAAATACTGCTAAAAAATTGTAAAAAATTGACGGACTGCATAGATTTATAATGACATTTTTTTTGAAAAAATGGGTGGACGTCGATTCTCTTTTGCACAAAAATACACGGAAACAATATATAAGACAACCAACAGATCCCTCGGTTTCTTATTTATTTAATACGAAAATTGCGGGACATGATGGCTTTTTAAGTGCAAAACTAGGGTTGAGGGGTATACATTAAAAGCAATGAAACTAAGTATTTCATCAAAGAGCATGTGTGGTGTGGTGGTAGAATTGTTCAATGTCATAGCAAATATATATATATATATATATATATATATATATATTTATGAAAAAACCTACTGAATTCGTTAATTTTTTATTTTAAACAACCGATGAACATTCCTATATTTTAATCGAGAAAGTAAACCGACCCACCATTTCTCTAAATAGTTGAGTTTGTTAATATTAGGCAAGAAATTGAGATCGTCCGTCAATTTTGACCCTCGATTTTTAAGAAGGTTTTTAGTAGTAAGGAAAGTATAGAGACATTTTTACCTGAATCTTGATAATGTTAATTTTATCATAATATGACGACAAAAAAGATTTATTTAAATCACTTCTTTTCTTTTTGTTCAGTCACTTTAAATGATAAATTGAGATGAAAACATATGGCTGGTGGAATGATCTTTTTACAAATGTTAAAAAATACCTGACTCTATTGAGCTTATTAAATTAAGTGTCTCTATTATGTGGCAAATTTGGAAGGCTTTCGAAGAGTTTCAATAGAGAAATTTCTGATCCTAATGATATTGTTAACAAAACTCTTTTTGATTTTCATGAATATGAAAGTAATTTGATCCCTCCATTTTTCCCTATAGTTATACCTGCTTGTAATGATGATAGAAATATAACTATGGCGCAAGATGGTATTGTTGTATTTGCAGATGCTAGTGTACATAAGGAAAAGAAGACGGTAAGCATTGGTGTGGTGACTATGGATAGCTATGGTAACCTGCTTCATGCCTTTGGTACACCAATTCAATATGTTGGGAAAGCCATCACTGCTGAAGCAATTGCAATTCGTATGGCGATGGAGAATGCTAGAGAAAAGGGGTGGACAAAGGTGCAAATATTATCAGATGCAAAAAATGTGATGGATATGATACTACAAAGAACTATAGTCTCATGGGAGATAGAGACTACTTGTGAAGACATTTGGAACCTTATGAAGTACGTTGAAGTGGTTAATGTGATGCATATTCCAAGGTCTTGGAATTTAGTAGCACATAATTTAGCAAAATTTTCTATTTTGTTAGTACGCAAAGTTGTTTGGCTTTCTACTTTTTCTAGATGGATTATAAGTGATGCTATCGCATCTTTTAGCTCTTTGAACCTTTGTATGCATTAATATATCTAGCGTGTTGGTTGTCAAAAAAAAAGGTTGTTAGCTTAGCGCTAAGTTAAGTATTTGGATAAGGAGTAAGGACTTTTTTTTTTTCCAATTAATTTAAATTTTGTACCTCATTACAAAAAAATAGAATCAGGACATATAAGAAATACTTATTTGCACATGACGTTTGCACCAAATTGATAGTACTCTATATTATCAATTAGTATAAATTACAAAATCATCAATGATTGCCCTTTAAACGATATAGTTAAACTTATATATACGATCCAAGAACACATAGATTGAGATGACCCAGCAATAGAATTGTTATGAATTAACTTGCTTAAAGAATATAACTTAAAAACAACATAAAGGAATAAATGATTTGTGAATAAGTGATTTTGTGAAACAATGCACGTTCATTCAGAAAAAAGATTCAAAGACATACGTTAAATCATATTTTCCACTATTGTCCTTTTTGTAAAATCATAAATATAAATTTGTAATTAAGTAATGTAATTTATCTCCTAGAAAATATAAAACAAATGTGTATATATATATCTTATGGAATAGATGCCTATAGTTGTGTGAGTTACACATTATATTTTTTAAAAAATCTTCAAAACGAGACCAGTCTAATTGTTTGGTACCAAAAGTTTATCTAATCTATCAGCTCAATAGTACTAAACCTTCTTTAAATAATACATAATTAATATTAATTCTTACTAAAATGAAACTAGAAGGACGCCTTTTGTTAAAAAGCCAGTCAATTATTTAATAAAATCTTATTGATATAAATGTAAGGATTGGCTGTCACAGTCAAGTTGCACAATTTAATTGGTGAGAAAATAAATATCATGTCATACCTAAAAATAGATATATTACTACTATATGTTTTGACATGTGGATACAGGTCATTCAAAAATTTGAAATATTTTTGCTGTATGCTGTATGTATTTATTTTATTTTATTTACAATTTTTATTTGGTGTTTGATATCTGATTATTTGTATTAAAACTCGATTAATCTGAATTCGCATTATGTAGCACTCATTCATGAGAAGCACTCTGACCTAGAATTTTTTCATATGCAGAAAACTTGAATCCGAAATCTCTAATTAAGAAAAAATAAATCTATTTATTGTACCACATTCTTTGATGGGATATATTTATTTCATCACCACACCAATGTGTCTTTTTTTTTTTTCCGAACAACTTGGCAAGGAAAATGGTTAGTCCTAAAAAAATAAATTTAGCAGCCTGAATTTAAGGTTATTTATCTAACCTAGAGGAAACAGAAAGAATAAAATAAGTGAATTCAATATTGAGACTCAAATTCTAATTTACTGAATATATTATTAATATTTTAATATTTTTTAATAAATAAAGGAGAGTTAGAAGCTTATTAGCCCTTTAATTGCATAGGGAAATCGGTCTTTTTTAATCAAAGCTTTTTCTATTCTTTTGTTAACTGATTTATGTATCGGATTTCATATACCCTACGGTTGGGAATTAATGATTGATTCTATCTATAAAGATTTTGGATTTGTTCATAATGATCAAATTTGATCTGGCCTTGTTTCCACCATTCTAGTCATTCTCAATGCTATTTTCTTTTGATTTTCTGTTATTTAAAATGTCTTTAGTTTCAAAAATATGATTTTCGACAACGTTTTAAAGGCCATTTTGGGACTCGTTTTGGAGCTCACCCCGCGGCGGGGCACTGAGAAACACTTTGAGGCTCATCACTCATGTGTGGGTCTTAAATATGTGACATTTACGTTTTAAGTATCTGATTGTACGTTATAAACATGTTTAATGCCCAAGAAGCTCACCTAACAGTTTTTATATAAATTATGTGTCAAATTCCTTAGTTAACATTGTTGACCTTCATAATTCTTCATTAATGAATGATGAATCATAATTTTTTCATCTATATATAAATAAGAAAAAGGAAATTAACTTAAATAATAAGTCGTAATATTGCATATTTACTATTTGAGAACACAGTGAAGGTGAATATCAATTAATATTTTTAAAAAAAAAATACATAACCGAGTATTACATCATCACTTATCATTGTTTGTCATGCTTTTATTTAATGTCTCAAAATTATTACATTTTAATTATTTCTTTGTTTGAAAGTAATTTTATTTTTGTTCATGAAGACGTGATGTTTTTAATTATAATACGAATAAAACTTATGGATTAGTTTCTTTTAGTGAGGTAAATTTCATAGTATGAAAGTAATATATTTTAAGAAATTGTGATTCTTTTAGTGTTTGAAAGTTAAGATGTTAGGTTGTTTTGCATCTCATAATAATCTTTATATCAGAGAAATTTTGTCTTCTATGTACTTCTTTAATAATGTTTTTTTAAAAAAAAATTATTAATGCATTCTTAATAAGTTTTTTTTTTTTTGTTATTGTACTATTCTACTACATTATGAATTAAAAAATTTATAGAACTTACGTCCTGTTTCATATTAAGTAAAACATCTCCCCTCGCCTTATTTTCAATATCTATTTAATAATGTAGTAGTTATAAACTTTTAGAAAACAATTTTTTTTAAAATTAAGTTGATACTTATATGTTGTGTTCTCAATCAAATATCTTGTTCTTTAATTTGTTTACTTTTTTATTTTTTATTTTTGTTGTTATTCTTCATATTATTTTGAGTATAAATATTTTAGATATATTTCAAGATATACTCAAAAATAGATTTAAAATTTTAAATTTCATGATATTTCTACACGTAAAGTAACAAAGATTGGGATCGATGATGAAATTGGCAAAGACTTTTGAGGAATATAAGCAAGACTACAGAAATGGAATACGTACATTATAAGGAATATAAATTGACACTTCTTATTTGGTGAAAAAAAGATCAATATATACGGTAAAGTTTTTGTATAACCATATTATTTGTTTTGATATTTTTTAGATTGCTATAGTAAACTATTTTTATTTTTTGTCTCAAATTATATGACACAATTTGAATTTTGAGAGTTAAATAATTTGATTTTGACTGAGCATTGAGTTATAATTTTTTTAAGTTTTTTAAAAATAAATTAAAAATTACATAAAAATTATTGTAAATCACAATTATTGATAATGTATGATATTTAAAAGATATATGAAAAATTATGATTAAAATTTTTTGTTTGAATCTTAAAATTTAAAATATATCACATAAATCAAATCCAGCCTTCATTTGCTATTCAACCATGAGTTCATCGCATGAGGCTTGCTTAATGTGATTTATATCTCCAGCGCGATTTGTGAGCTATTACATAGTGAGCAAGTTATCACAAAATGATCACCAAAAGGGCATAAGCTATGATAGAAATTGTGAATTCCAATGGAGTTTCAAAATATTGAGGCAGAAAGAGTATAAAATATACTCTAATATAACATAATAGGAAAGATTGACCGATAAATTATTG
This sequence comes from Solanum tuberosum, assembly GCF_000226075.1. Lineage (NCBI taxonomy): Eukaryota > Viridiplantae > Streptophyta > Magnoliopsida > Solanales > Solanaceae > Solanum > Solanum tuberosum. The sequence goes on along the minus strand of NW_006239201.1, from coordinate 257,829 downwards.
TTATAATAAAATATTATTATAACAGATAATTAATGTTGGAAGGTCTAATTATATTGACTTTTGTTTTTTATGACAAAAAAATTAAAATAAATTACATTGCAAAAACAACTAATATTTGGGAGTAGAAGTAGTACTATTTGTTTGCATTTATTTTCAAAAAAAGTAAGCCAATTTAGACAAATTTAGATATTAGTCATTGTATCAAGTAGTGTTTTAAAAGGCGGGGCGTAAGGTGGGGCGTTTTACTTAGTATAGAGCGAGACATAAGTCTCGAAACGTGAGGCGTAAGCTCTATGGATCTTTAAATTTTTTAATTTACAATATAGTATAATAATATAATAACACAAAATTATATAAGAAAACATCAATAGTTTGAAATAATTACAAACATGATTAAGAAAACTCATAGAAAATAAAACTTCTAACATGATTATACAAGTATAAATAATCTAACATCTTAACTTTTTATAATAAAAGAAGAATCTTTATTTCTTAATTTTTTTGTCATACTATATAATTTATCCCCCCCCCCCCCACCCACACAAAAAAAATCAATAAAACTCACTACTATTATAATAAAAACATCACTCCATCAAGAATAAAAATAAAATTACTTTTAAATAGCTAAATAAAATATGATAATTTTGAGACATCTGACAAAACCATGAAGACCAATGATAAGTGGAAAAGTAAAATTTCGCTACGTACTTTAAAAGAAATGTTACGTACTAAATCATCACCTTAACAGTGTTACCAAATAGTACAGATGTGATACTACAATTTGTTATTTGAGTTACTCTCGATATTCTTATCTCTATAGATTAAAAAAACAAATTAAGTATCATTCATTTATTCAAGAATTATGAGGGTCAACAATGTTAACTAAAGTTTCTAACACATAATTTGTGTAAGATCAATAAGGCGAGTCCCGAGCGTTGGACGTGCTTAGGGCGTACAGTCGGGCGCTTAGGACGTAAGTCTTACAGAACTAAGCCCCACATTTGAGTCTCAGGGCGTTTTGCTAGAGCCCCGGCCCAGAGCGAGCCCCGAGACGAGTCTCAACAGAGTCTTTTAAAACACTGGTATCAAGCACGTGTTCTTATATGAGGAAACAAAAATGCTAAATAGTCACGTTTATTTACATTTATACACTTATTCAACGAGTTATGAGAGTCACTGCTTAGAGTTGTTGTTGAGTGGTAAGTTTATCCTTAATCAAAGGTTTCAAATTTGAATTTCTCTGAATATTGAGTCGTTTTTGTTAGAAAGCATTTTACTCCATAATGTGGATTTTATTAACACAAATTTGAATTTAATCGAACTTCAATATGGATATCGAACATCGAATAAAAAATAATTAAAAAAAGAGTTATGAGAGTAAAAGTTTATCGTAACTTCAAACCTCATAGGCAATTTTTAAGATTCAAATTTTTATATGTTTCAACTTAGTTAATATTTAATAAGATTTGATTATTCTTGAAATTAATTTTTTATATATTTTTCGCTCATTATACTAAAAATAAGGACTAAATTCGGATTCACATAGGAAAGTCTACATTCTTGAGAACCGAACCCGAGACCTCTTGATTAATGATGAACGACACTCCATCACAACCCTTGTTGGTTATATTCTAATTTATCCTTATTATTAACTATAGTCATTTTCTAGTACATTTTTTAATATATTAAATTATTATATTTAAAAAATAATTAATAAAATTAAATTTATATCAAGTTAATACTGAACAAATAAAAATAAATGGAGAAAATAAGTTCAAACACCAAAAAGTATCCTTAGATTCAATTTAAATTATAGTGATCTATTTTAGAGCAGTAGAGTAATAAATATGTTGGGTTAGTTGTAAACATATTTTAAATGCCAAACAGATTGTGACTCGTTGTTAAATTGTCAAACACATTCGTGGAAAAAATTCACCAAAATTACACAACGCGTTAACTATGAGGAATCTATATTGTTTGTTTGGTACGAATGAAAATATTTTTTAATGAATAAAATTATTGATAAATTCATTCTCTCTTAATCAGAAGTTTCAAATATAAATCCTGAATATAAAAAGATTTTTTATAGAAAATGCTTTTTATGAATTCGAAATTATCATGTTCAAATGAAATTAATATACATAGACCTTATCTCTATTTTATATAATAAAATTATTTTTTATTCAAGTAAATTATATTTTTTTTAAAATTAAATATGTAAAACGGATACAAAAAATTTTAACCAATCAAATATAGATAATAAGTACACTTTTTTTATTTATTTTTAACTGGCCGACTATATGTGAAAAATAAAATAAAAGTATTTCAAATTCGGCGGTCGGAATTCAAATGGATTTTCAGTCAGGTCAACGTTCTTCTCAAATGCCTTTACGAATTTGCATAATACCTCCCCCATTTCCTCCTCCTCTTCTTCTATTGCCCCTCATCTTCTATTTTTTTTTTATAAAAAATAATTAAATTGGCCACGTTTATCAAATTAACCATTATTTAAAGTTTTAAACAACTACTAATACATCACACCTATGATTAGATTTTGGGTCTAAATTTATATATACACGAAAAACTAATTGTAAAAAAGAAGGATTACCCAAGTTTTATGAAGAGTAAAAAATTTCATTCATCAGCTTTAGTTTTATGAAGAGTCAAAATTTTCATTCATCAGCTTTCTCGTGGCTGGATTCAAATATTCTTTATTCAGAATTTTGATGTTCAAATCAACACACACATTCATGGACTAGAGATATTTCTATTCCTAATATTTGTCTAACTTTTTGGGTAACTTTGACCTGACTTTGATATCCTGTCAAATTAGGTATTGAACTTCATTCATATTCGAAAAACTAGTTCAAATGAAAAAAACTTACCTGAATTTTATAAGAAATTCAAAATTTCAAACATTTAGCGTTATGAGTCATTTCATTTATCAACCTAAAATATTATTTGATAGATGAAATTTCTTCACTCATAGTAAGATTTTAAAAAGTTTTTCTTTTATGAGCACACACGATACAAAATTAAATGAATCAAATCAATAAATTTCAAAACCTAGCATATTATACAAAAAAAAAATGACAAAATTATCCTTTCATTGATAACATACCTATTAACATAAATTGTGGTGTAGCGGTAGGACTGTTTCACCCTTAATTAGAGGTCTTGAGTTCAAGCTCTAAGTATGAAGAAATCTTATTGGGAGCGCCACCTCTAAATAGGCCCTCCTATGTGCAATTTGGATTTAATCGGGTTGTAATGTGGACTCTAAACACTAAATGATAAATAAAAAGAAATACCTTATTTTATTTTATCTTTTTTTTTTAAAAAAAAAGTGAAAAATAAAATTCTTACGTAGAATTTTTCTTTGTTGGGGGGTCATATTTGCAAAACAAACTTAGGTGTCTTTCGAAGAAAATAAAAAAAATTTAATGCCCCCAAAAATGGTGACCAGTCAACTAACGCCGTTAAACATATTGCCGTTTCTCCCTATTTTGCCAGTTGCCATATAAACACAACTCCGCCTCTATTAATTATGCTACCACTTCCGTTAAATAAACCGCGCTCCATTCAACGCGTGGACCACACACTAACACCAAAAATACAATCAACGCTTTTTAATTTTTTATTCAATGTCTAATACTTACCTTAATAATTAAAATATCTAACTTTACAATAAAATTTTTGTTTTCAACGATTATATGCTCTATATAAAAAATGACTTCATACATAGAATTCAACTATAATAACAAATTAATGAGTTATATACGATGGTAGAGATAAGATTTTTAATAAGATGTTCAAAATCTGAAGAAGTAAACACACGAACTAATCGAAGAGGTTCAACATCTATTATATATACATAAACTCTTTTTAACAATGCATAAATAGTAAGTAATATTTTATGTGAAAGGAGGTTGCCGGCTCCTCTCAGGCCATCAGTTTTCTACTTCTAGTCGATTGCTCTATAACGGACTCCCCTCTTTTCTTGCAATTGCTCGCTCGTCTATGCTCCGTCCCAACAAATAGGCTTTGCTCGCTTGTCTATGCTCCGTCCCAACAAGTAACATTGAAAAACGATGTTTCTTTTCCCCTTTCCCCTGTCTATATACCATTCAACCATGACCAAAATATAGTAATAATGCTCTTTTGTGTTTTTATTTGATGTCCGATATTAGATTTAAAACTTAAATGTGAAATTCTTAATTAATGATGAAATAATATTTAGCACAATCAAATGATAATAATTATTTTTCTTTTATTTGATATTTAATACCCATATCAAAATACTTTAAAGATAATTTCATATTTAAAATTTAAAATTACGATAAAATTAACGATAAAATAGTATTTACCGCTTTACTACTACCGAACTATATGATAGTAACAACGCTCCTTATTCTCTCCCACGCGTCTTCGTGTTTATAAACTCTCTTTTTTTTCTCCTTTCTTCTTTACCTTTCACATTCTTCAACGTTCCCCCATTTTCCTCTCTGTACTTTTTCTTTTTTCTCTTACGAGACCTTTTTTTTATTCTCCGGCGAGCCTAATCGGAGCATAATTTGGGGTTCTGAGTTATCGGATCTAACCGGGTTTATTGGGTTAAGTTTTGACGGATCTCCGGCGGCTGCAGATGTCTTCGTACTGGTGTTACCGGTGTACAAGGTTTGTTAGAATTTCAGTTGGGAACGATGTTGTTTGTCCTCACTGTGATAGTGGATTTATAGAAGTTGCTGAGGCAAATATTGGGTCGCCGGAATCTCGCCGGAGGTTTCCCATGTGGAACGAACGGCCAGAGTCAGATCGGAGTGTGAACATGGGTTCTCGACGGAGCAGGCGTAATCGGGGTGATAGATCTCCGTTTAATCCGGTTATTGTTCTTCGTAGTCCATCTGAAGCTCCTGGGGAGGATGAAGCTGCTGCAGCTGCAGAGGAGCGGAGTTACGAGCTTTATTATGATGATGGTGAAGGTTCAGGTCTCAGGCCGTTGCCGCCGACGATGTCGGAGTTTTTGATGGGATCTGGGTTTGATCGGTTACTTGATCAGTTAGCACAGATCGAGGTGAACGGTTTTAGTCGGCCGGAAAATCCACCGGCGTCGAAATCAGCGATTGAATCGATGCCGATTATTCAAATAGCTTGTACTCACGTAAATTCCGAGACCCATTGCGCTGTTTGTAAAGAAGCTTTCGATTTAGGATCTGAAGCTCGAGAAATGCCCTGTAAACACATCTACCATTCCGATTGTATTCTTCCATGGCTATCTCTTCGAAATTCGTGCCCCGTTTGCCGACACGAATTACCGGCGGAATCAACGGAAACTACAAACTCCGACAACATTGCTAGACCTAGAAACGAAGAAGAAGCAATGGGATTGACAATATGGAGACTTCCAGGAGGTGGGTTCGCCGTGGGAAGATTTTCCGGTGGAAGAAGAGGAGCTGAGAGGGAACTTCCGGTAGTGTATACAGAGATGGACGGTGGATTTAACAATGGGGTACCTAGAAGAATAGCTTGGAGATCAAGAAGGAGCAATACAGGTCGAAATGGCAGTGGAATAAGCCGAATTTTCAACAACTTCACATCATTTTTCCGGCGATTAACACCATCTTCTCAACGCCGATCTCTATCCATACATTCCAGTAGTTCCGAATCATCGGGTTCTGGTTCTGGATCTGCTGTTTTCAGGAGTCGGAGTGTGTCTTCTTCAAGCAGCTCAATATTCAGTAGGTATTTGAGAAGAAGCAGAAGAAATTGGGTACCTGAAGAGCATAATGGAGTAACCAGATGGTAATTACTCAGTCGAAAAAAATGCCAATTTTCAATCATTACTTGCTTCGCAACAAAAAAAAAATTGTAGACTATAGTAGTCGGAGAGTAAGGCAATGAATGTGTGATTGGTAGAGCAGTGGACTAGAGGAAGAAGACAATAATGTCGTTTTTCAATTATTACTTGTTGAGTGGGAGCACTAGAAAGTTCATTTTAGAGCAATAGTAGAAGATTGTTGGCCTGAGAGAATGAGGCCTATATGGCATAATTTTTATCTTAGAAAAAAGAGGCCATTTTGTTGGGAATATGTAAATATGGAATTCAATACATTTTTAGTGTCATTTTGTTGAATTGTAATAATAATAGAAAGGCAATTGTAGCAGCCAGCTTCTTTTGATAGCAACTTAAGCTGTGAATACTAATTTTTTTGAATCAAATTTGTAAACTCTTTTTCTTTCTTCGGCGCCGTAGGTGTAGGTGTCTTTGAGCTTCGATGTTCTAAAATAGTAGTCAGTCTTTTATTGTGGTTCCTTTAAAAGAGCATGCTACTTTCAAAAGTCAAAACTCTTTATGAGCACAACTGACTAAACGAATTTTCAATATCTTGCTCTTCACGGACCCTAGAACATGAATATCTTGGATAACATAATTCCCTCCTCCTTGTGGCCTTGCGTGAACACCCTCGTGCAGAAATATACTGCTCACGAATATATTCTGTCGAGTTACATATGTAGTCGCCCAATGGCAAGTACCAACACTTACTTGTATGGACTTGCTCCAAATTGGCACCGACTTGAATCTATGGTAAGTCAATCTCTTTATCAAGTGAATGTTTAGGACTCATTAATTTTCTATGAATTGAATGAATATTTGTTCATGTTGCACTACTTATGAAGTTTCTATCTTGTAATGAAGTTACTTATGTTGAAATGAGTATTTTATTTGGTTATAATGAAGTTGAAGTTGAAGTGAGAACGTTTTCATTGTACCTCTCCTCCTGCTAATATTTTATTTCATGGACCAAAATTCTGGAAACATTCCTCATTTTTATTTCCGTCGAGTGAGACAAACTTAATCCTTTTTCAAACTTAGCCAAATTTAACCTCAGAAACAACTCCACCAAAACTATACTTGGGCACCTTTTTTTGTGACTTCTCAATCTTTAATTTTCTCACTCTCTTCCATCTAATGCCCGGCCGGTCTTTAAAGGCCCTTAAGAAAGAGGCTTAAATCATCGATTCCAATCCCATAACACTTTTCTTTTTACTGGTATGTTTTCATCATTCTTAATCCATTACTTGATTGATTGACTTCTTTAAGTTCCAAATCCTATAATTCACCAATTTAACCTCCAAATTCTATAATTCACCAATTTAAAGATTTTGCGAGGAAGCTTTTTCAAGAAAGGGATGAAATTAGGGAAATGGGTGAAACTAGGGTTATTAGGAAGGTTGGTCTGCTTATGTGGCATAATAATATACACATTGGATTTCATTCTGTTAAACTGAAGAGTTGAACTGATCCAATAGTGAGACGGGAAGGGTGTTTTTGAGCTAAAATATAGTTTAGGGGTATATTTGATTTATTTCGAATAGTTAAATGGTAGTTTTGACCCTTTTTCGTTGATTTTATACGTATTTGATGATATTTTTTGATGAAGTGTTGATATTTCAACTAACATGTATTTGTCATGTTTAAATCTTGACTTCCCCTTTGTTGCTATGGTGTTATCGGAAGAAATCAATTTTTTGTGCTAATTTTCTTGTTAGGTGCTCTTATTCTTGTATTTATCAATTAAATTTCCTAAAACTTAATGGAGTTGCTGAAAATTACTGGCACTTAACTTTTCAAAAGATGTTCCAATGTGAACATTTGCTTTTTTATTTTCTTCTTTTTGTTTTTAATAAAATCAGTCTTGGGATGAGAAAAAAAGCAAAGTTGATATTGAAGTTTCAATGAAACAACCTTATTGGACAGACAAATTCTTCAGACTGGAGGTTGTTGTTAGTAATATGTACCATAATTAAATCTGAAAACAAAAATAAATTTAAATAGAAACAGAGAACAGTTAAAATATTAAATTTTTTCTATATTATTCTAACAATTTGTTCTTTTTTTAGGGAAAAGGTAGAGTTTTTGGCTAAAATCATCCTTGAACTATAACTGAAACTTAAAATACATCCTTGTGTTATATAAGTGAACAAAAAACATCCTTACACTTTCCAAAAAGTTGCAAGATTCATCCTTCTGTCTATTTTTTTTTAAAGAAACTCACGTCAGCAACAAAAAAAATGTGCCAAGTCAAATGAATATATGTACACATGGTTAAGCTAGTCAAGTTGCTTTCTAATTTTTAGAAATTGAGGGCTTAAGCCATATTAAGACAAAAATATATTCAAATTCTAAATTTTCTTTGTAAAAGTATGGCCAAGTACAACTCCAACTTCGAAATTTTCAAATAAAGTTTTTTTTTTTATTTTCATAACTAAACGCCCACGTAATTTCACTAATTTTCCAGCATTTTTGTACATTGTATAAAATGTACATACGTACTAAATATTTTATTAAAGAAAATCTCTAAATAGTTGGGCGTAATATTTTTAAAATAATTTTTTTACATAATTTTTCTAAACATCGAAACATACCGTATAAATATTTCAAGACTTATGTATTGTTGCAAGTCAATTTACTTGATGATGCAAAAAAGCATATAAACTAACAAAACACAAAGTTTAAATTATGAGAATGAAATTTTCATTTCCTATTGATATCCTTATTCTATTTAGGTAACTTTGATCTTTCTAGCTCGTTGTGGCTAAAACATGACCAAATTTTTAAAAAAAATTATTGGTTCAATCAGTTTCTTGAAAAAAATAGACTGAAGGATGATTCTTATTATTTTTTGAATAGTATAAGGATGTTTTTTGCTCACTTAGATAATACAAGGATGTACATTAGATTTGAGTCATAGTTGAGGAATGATTTAAGCCAAAAACTCGGAAAAGGTACATGTACCCTCCTAGACTATAACTGAAATTCGAGAGACACACCTTAACTAAATTAAGGTCTTATTACCCCCTGAACCCATTTTTTTTGCACCTTTTTGGCTTATGTGGCATCCAAATATCTCCCACGCGCCTCAATTGTGTGGAGTTACGGGGTGTGCCACGTAAGACAAAAGGTGTACAAAATTACAAAAAAAATAAGTTCAGGGGGGTAATAGGACCTTAGTTTAGTTAAGGTGTGTCTCTGGGATTTTAGTCATAGTCTAGGAGGGTACTTGTGCCTTATTCCTTTTGAAAGTGTTCACATTTTTTGTAAATTTTTTAAAACATTTTTGAAGTGGCGAATTAGTAAAATTATCTTCTTATTTAATGTATGATTTCTTAAAAACAGTACAAAATAAAAAGTAATCAACTAATATAGGACGAAGAGAATATTAATTCAAGCCAACTGAATTCACATGTTAAACAATTTAATCCCTCCTAGTGTTTGAGCTATAAAATGTTTTATCGTTAGCATCTCCAACCCAAATGCCAAATTTTACATCAAATTTGGCGTTAGCACTATTTTAGTGTAAATCAACTCCAACCCACTGCACCAAATTTTACATAAAAAATGAATATTTTTCTCTCTCTTCATTATTAAATTGTTTAACATGGGGATAAGGCATAAGTACCCCCTAGACTATGACCGAAATCTCAGAGACACACCTTAACTAAACTAAGGTCCTATTACCCCCCTAAACTCATTTTTTTGTATAATTTTGTACACCTTTTGGCTTATGTGGTACACTCCGTGACTCCACGCAGTTCAAGCGCGGGGGAGATATTTGGATGCCACGTAAGCCAAAAAGGTGTACAAAATTATAAAAAAAAATGGGTTCAGGGGGGGGTAATATGAACTTAGTTTAGTTAAGGTGTGTCTCACGAATTTTGGTAATAGTCTAGGGGGATACTTGTACCTTTTCCCTATTATTATTTCTTATATCATTTATATTTTCTTATTTCATAAAACAAATTCTTTAAAACATTCACCATATATAATTCATATTATTTTCTTTTATAGTCGTTTAATATAAAATTATTTTATACCATAATTTTTAAATAATATGAATTGCTAGCAAATATTATACATTATACATAATAATGGATAATACAAACAAAAGTGAAATCATTAATGAAATACAGTTAAATAAACATTACCTAATTGAAAAAAATAGTTTAAATTCTACATAAATATTCAACTTTCAAGATCACTATGGTGCTCCCATAAATGTTCTATTAATGCATTACGTAGTTCAAAATGAGATTCTTTGTCCTTTATTTTTTTATGTCGAGCTAGAAATTGTTGATATCGATAATTTTCATCTATTGCCATTTCTACAGTCGTAGTTGGACCTTCCGACGCATCTTGAATTGGTGCATTAAGTGTTGGGATATATACTATTAACCATATGTTAAGAAATAATATTTATTATAGAATAAATATTTGCTCAATTTTAATAGATCATATATTCGTTTATGGTGTCTGTTTACTTATATAGTAGATGATTTAGTGTGTAGAGTTTTAGCTTACACACAGAGGATTAAATCATCGGTTCTTATAAGTATAAAGTTTTTTGTTCACAGTCTAGGATGGAAATTGGACATGCCATCGGTACGATTGTAGCACAAGATTATATGTAATTTATCTTGATTATGGGAACGGTATAGTTCCAACTTCTTGTGCTAGTGCATTTTGTATGTATTGAACGAGACCGAGTAGAGATAGTTGTTTTAGACTGACTGACAACACATATTCTCTAAACTATTAAATGTACTTATATTCTTAATCTTGATATAACTATTATGATCTGTATATATTAATTATCATTTTGATTTATTAAAAGGTGAGATTCTGAGATGGGTCAATATGCCCGGTAAGTTGGATGATAATAATATATATTGGTGAAATAATAAGTTAGTTGATGGAATCCATGTCCCGTTATAGAGATTGATTGATATGCCTTTTTGAGAAACTTATAAGTTTTCATCGTGTCAAACCTTGCAAGTGAATTTATGAATCCGACGCATGAAATAAGTTAAGTAGTGCTCTAAAGGAAATTAATCATTAAGTTAAATTCGTCAGTAATTTGATTTATTGATTAGTATCTGAAATCTTAACACGGGGTAATACATAAGTGTTTAATGGGGAATTACGAAATATAAATAAAGGAGTGCAATTACGAATTTCTAGTGGAATGATTTGTAATTTATTATGGTAAGAATAATTAAAATTAATTATTTGGAATTATTTCCATAATAGGAAGCCTCAGTAATTAATTCTGTGGTCCCTCCAGTGCTCATATTTAACTAGAACTTAGAATCCTATTTCTTAGGGAAAAAAGGAGTAGGCGTGTGTTTTCTTCTCCTTTTTGGATTGGGGGAAGAAAATCTCTATAAATAGAGATTCTCCTAACCTAGAAAAAGATGGGATTAGTTTTCTATTCTTACTTGCCCACCCAAGTATTGAGAGGGTTCAGATGTGAACTTGTGATCACTGTAGAAGACCATAGCCATAACTATTGTCTATCTTGTAGATTCGCTTGAATGTACCTGATCACGCTTCAAGAGGTAATTCTTGAATTAAATTTCAGTAAGTTTGTGTGTTGTAGCATATTATATGTGTTCTAGCATAAACGATTTGGTTATCTATTATTCATGTAAGAAGTAAAATTATGGTATGCTCCCTCTGTGCATATAGTTTTCCAATATTAAGATCACGCTTATCCTCAATTATCATGTTGTGCATTATAATACATGAAGTTAATAAATCATGTAGCACTTCTTTTCTCCAAAAACGTGACGGCCCTGCGATAATTGCAAAACGAGATTGCAAAACTCCAAATGCACGTTCAACATCTTTTCAACATGATTAAATTAATGAATTTGGATAGTATTGCTGATCCAAATGTTCATGAATTTGTTCGACAAAAATCGAAAAAAGAAGTCAACAATTTCAGCAGTCGCAACCACAACCACAATCCATATTTTAATAGTATTGGTGGATCTGGAAAGACTGCCAGATTATTAAGTTGTTGTTGTAATTTTTTAAAATTATTATATTTTATTGTACTTTTTAAAATTACTATGTATTTTATATTTCAATATTGATGTATGTTAATTCCTATTTTGTTGAATGTTTATTATTTTCAGTTATTTTTAAGTACATTGTATTATTTGTTTAATAATTTATATGTTTGCATTTTTTATTTTTGTGAAGGTTAATTGTAGTTATATCCAATTATAATTTATAGTAGAATTAACATAAATTTAATTTTAAAAAAAGTCATATGTAGAAAAATTAATTTATAAAAAAGCTAACTTTTATATCTAAAAATTAATATTATAACAATATTACATAAAAAACAATTAAATATACAAGAGATTTAATTAAAACATACAATTTATATAATGTTTAATTAAAAATTTTGTATAATGAAATAATATTAAAATATTCAATAACGTGAATTGGTGTGATGAATAATGTTAGTGTTACACCAAATTTGGTGTAACACTATTCACACACCAAACTAGTGTAAAATTTGGTGTTGGATTGGAGTTCCAAATTTTATACCAAATAAGGATTTGGTGTTGGGTTGGAGATGGTTTTAGTATAGCGGTACTTCAGACTCCAATGTACAACAAATACAAAGGACAGTAATTTTTTTTTAAGTGAATTTGATTAAAAAAAAGTATACTCCCTCTAGCCCATAAGTGAATTATTGAGATATAACACATTTCTTTAAAAAAAAAATTAAGATATAAATAAAAGATCATTTTTCACTATTACCTTTTTGATTATTTCTAAACTATTTACTTGAAAATGTAACATAGTTAAGAGCCACACTAAATGAAGGTTAAAAATGGAACAAGTCTCAATAGCTTTTTTTGAACTTTGAACAATTCACTTATTTTGACATACGAAAAAAGTCCCAACAATTCTCTTAATATGGACAAGAGAACTATCAATCAGATTGTTTGACCAAAGCCGGAATCGAACGACGATAACACCTGAAGGAGAGACTCTCTTCTCAACTCTTTAAGAGCTAGAAGAAGTGCTTCTATATACAAGTATAATGAGCGATAAAGACCCTTTGTAAAAATGATCTTTTCATTTCCCTCTATTTGAAACTCTTTCATTTCCCTCTATTTTAAACTTCTTCATTTTTCATTCATACCACATTCAAAACCCAATCATATCCGTATAAATGGGTAATGACTATATAAAAATATACATCATATCACGTCTAAAGTGTTCATGACACTAACATTGTTTAAAAATATCGGTCTTTAAGTTGCAAATAGAAATTGGAAAGTGCTTTTAAATAAAAATTTGATAGTATAGTGCTATAAATAACAAGAACGTTTAATATTCTTGTAAATATTATTGCAAGTAATGTTAATATAATTAGCTTAGACATGACTCAATAGTAAAGACTGATTTTTTATTATAAGAAATCTTAATTTCAAACTTTAAGATAAAGTTCTCTTTTTATGGAGATCATTTTATCCCAAAATAAAACTTCTCGATATAAATACGAATTAATTGGAATCTTCCAAATTAAGCACACTGGAAATGATAAAAGAAGAAGAAGCAACTATATTTACTGTTATTTCGCTTTTTCAACGGCCTAATCTTTAGGCAAAATTATCCAATATCAATGATAATAAAACAAGAAGTTAGATATAGAGATATAAGATGAATGGTAGTATATGTGCTAATTAATTAATACATCGATAGTTTTAATAATTTTGTATCTTGTTGGAAATGCGTCTAGATGCATTATATTTGCCTCTAGATATATTGTATCTAGGGAATATATATCATCTTTATCCTCTCTCGCTCACCTCTCTTTCCCTCGTCCTTCTACTTCTTTGTATATGTGTTTCACAATTTTTTGTATATGTGTATTTCAGTATCAAATATACATTGATGTATCTAGTGTATTTGTGTATATCAATTTTATCCAATGTATTCAATATTAATTTCATGTATCTAGCATAAAAATACATTGATGCATCCAATGTTTCTGTGCATAGTTAAAGATTGATTCTGAAATATATCTAGTGTATATGAGATGTATCTAGTTACTTTGTGCATAAATACATTTATTTTTTAATGGGAAAATTGTGCATTATAGCAAACTATTAATTCAAAATAAATATTATAGCTACAGTTTCATTTAATTCTAATTCATAGCAATCACATTGTCATTCTCACCTCCCTCCCCTGAATCTCGCTCGCCACTCTCAATTCTCTCCATCGCCTCTCTCACTTTTATACAAACACAAATGTATAAATTGTGTTTGTGTTTGTATAAAGCGAGAGAGACTATATATATAAATACAAATACATATCTCTCCGTCCTATACACTTATAATTATACTAATACAAATCTTCCCCTGCCCAGTTCTCTTTTGTCTTTATCTCTCTCACTTTATACCAACACAAATTATACAAATACAATGTACAATTTTGTTTGTATAAAGCGAGAGAGATTTGATATACAAATACAAATGTTTTAACTTGATTCATTTGTATATAAATTCAAATTTTATGCAGATATACAAACACAATCATTGATACATATACATAGTAGTTACATATATACAATTATCTAATCGATATACATATACAATTCACCTCTCTCCACTCTCTGCCCTCTCTCGCTCGCCTCTCTCCTCTCTCTCATAATCTTTCTCGCCACTCTAGCCTAACACAAAGAACATATACTTATATAGACACAATTTTCATAGACACAGACGCCCGATTTATAATACAAATTGCTGCGATTTATACAAATTAGATGTTTATAGCGCAAATAGCAAAACTGTAGTGATAAAACACTAATATGATTCTTATGTTTGCTATTTCTAAAATTTACTCTATAATAAATTTATGATATATCCAATATATATGTGCATAAATACATACTTAAAATTGAGACATTTTCGTTAGAGGTTTAATGGCTTAACGCAATATTAGGCAGTAGTCCTATGTATCATATTAACAGTATCACGTCTTTTATATTTATCTTTATATACATAACATAAATAATGGTGATAGTATGATAACACGATCACAATTAAATAACCTTATTGGATAGACAAATTCTAGAAATTGGAAATTGTTTCATGGAAATTACAATGGTTCACACAAAAGCCTCATCACATATTTCGCTAAACATTTCTAGTATTTTGCATACATGTTTGGGCCACCATTTTCTATTGTACAACCTTTCTTTGTCTGAATATTTTCTTTTGACTTTTATAACAAAATATTGATATTATATAGAATACTTCATCCGTTTCATATTAATTGATCATTTTTCTTTTTTACAAGCATATTAAGAAATCATAAATAAGAAAATATTTTACTAATTTATTCCTTAAAAAACTTCTTGAAAATTTTAAAAACAAATACGAACACTTTCGAAAAGAATTAATTGCAAAGATAATATAGGAAAATTTAATTAATGGTTTCTTAAATGAAGGTGAACAATTAATATGAAACAAATATTTTTAGTAAGATGATCATTTAATATGGGACGGAGGGAGTATACTCCTATTGTTTGGATTTACTTGTCAATTTTTGACTTGACATACCTATTAAGAAAATAATGATTGATATACTGAATTTACCATTTTACCCTTATTAATCGATGGGGTCCCAAACATATTTACTCATTACATTTTTCAAAGACATTAACTCAATGTTAATAAATTGAGGGTATAATATGAAAAATAAAAATGTATTTTCTTGATTTGACAAAAATGACTAGTAAAAGTATAAATCTAATTAAGACACACCCTTTAAGAAGAAAAAATTAAGAGCATATGCAAAAGAGCAAAAACACTGTTGAATATAGTAAAGGCTGAGTTAGTTATAACTAGCTATTAGTTAGCTGACTGACAGGTTGTTAGTTAGTTAGCTAATATTGTAGTTAAGTGATAATGATAGTTAGTTGGTTAATCACCATTGTATATAAGTAGCTCACACATATGTAATTCTTCATTCGTCAAATAATATCTTCTCTCTTTCTTCTTCATCTTTTCTCTCAAGCTCCACAGTCATGGAGCAGTAACAAATCAATGGAACAGTGTTAGTTTACATGGTATCAGAGCGAAAATGGTATGAATCTAGAGGTTCTCTGAGGAGTACATAATACAGAGGATCGGGAGATTCATTTTTCTACCATTGATTGCTGCGCATTTGAAGGAAATTCAGATCCATGGGGAGTAATATTGACTAAAATCATCCATTGTATTTGCATCCTTCTGATGCACCAGGTTCACTTTCAATTGAAACTCAGCTCAAAGGCATGGAGAAGTACACGCTTTGGGGTCAAGCTATGAAGTTGGCACTTCTGGGAAGGAACAAATTAGGATTCATCGATGGATCTGTTACGAGAAACATTTATGAAGGAGATCTACAGAGAAGATGAGACAGATGTAATGCCATTGTGGTTTCGTGGTTGATGAGCAGTGTACAATCAGATCTTCTTAGTGGAATCCTTTTTAGATCTGATGCTTATCTCGTTTGGAATGACCTTAAAGAAAGATTTGACAAGGTAAACAATTCTCGAGCTTACCATTTACATAAAGAAATAGCAACTGTAGTTCAAGGTATATCATCTGTTTCAGTGTATTATTCTAAATTGAAAGATCTTTGGGATGAACATAATTCGATTATTCCATTTCCTACGTGTGCTTGTGAGAGATCGAAAGACTTTGTAGAACATTTAGAGAGGCATAAGTTATTCCAGTTCCTCATGGGGCTAAATGATGGTTATGCTCAGGTGAGGTCTTAAATCTTAATGATGAGTCCTGAACCTAGTGTGAATCAGGCGTATGCTATGATTATACATGATGAAAGCCAAAAGATGCTTGTTGGAGGTAATTGTGTTGTTGTAGGTCGAATGGAACCCTCAACTTTTTATGCTACAGAAAAGGATGCCACAACTATGTATTCAACCAGAGGTTCAGGACCAGGACAATCATCTGGTTCGGGAGGTCATCAATATCAGAAGAAACATTGTGATTTCTGCAATATGAAGGGTCATACTAGGGCTGATTGTTACAAATTGCAGAAGTGTGAGCATTGCTTGCAGAAGGACATGTTAAGGAGACTTGCTATAAACTAATTGGCTATCCAGAGAACTTCAAAGGGAAGAAAAGAGCCAATGTTGCCACACATCCTCTTGCAGGGGTAAACTTAGGATATAATCATGGGCCTCAAGCTACAAAACATGGTGTGGGAGTAGGACCTGCACCTGCTCTTACTCAGAATCAGTACAATCAGATTGTTCAAATGTTGAACAAATGCTCCATAGGTGATACATGTGCAAACATGGGAGGAAATTCCAACTATGCTGCTAACACTGCATGTATATCCTTATCTCATATTGATGATAGTGTGAAATAGGTTGTTGATACTGGAGCCACTAATCATATGATATGTGATAAGTCTGTGTTACAAACTGGTATATCAGTAGATGATGTAGGGAATGTTCAATTACCAACAGGAGAATCTGCAAATATATCTCACATAGGAAACTGTCAATTGTCAGGAGGTGATTTCATTAAGAATGTGTTGTGTGTGCCAAACATTTAAATTCAATCTTTTGTCTGTGTCCAAGTTGACAAAAGAATTGCAATGTTGTGTTGTGTTCTTCCCTGATTTCTGTTTATTTCAGGATCTCTCATCTGGGAAGGTGAGGGAGATTGGTAAGGAACAAGATGGATTATATGTAATGTACTAAAAAAGGAGGACATGAAACATCACACATCAGAAATCTTTGGCAGTACAAAAGGAGGTTGATGCAACATTATGGCATAGAAGGATGGGACATGCTCCCATGTCAGTTTTAAGAAGGATTCCATCTTTTCAGAATAAATCATGCTTTATCATAGATAAGTGTGATATATGCCCTTTGGCTAGACAAACTAGAGTTCCTTTTCCCGTTAGTGTCGCTAATAATAGTCGACTGTTTGAATTATTACATATAGATGTATAGGGTCCTTACAAAACAGCCACATCTGATGGTATGCAGTATTTTCTTACTATAGTTGATGACTATTCTAGATGGACTTGGGTATTTTTGATGAGAGTTAAGTTTGATGTTGTTTTCTTGCTAAAAAACTTCATTGTTATGGTTTATACTCAGTTCAATAAGAAAATCAAAGTTTTTAGATCAGATAATGGTTCTGAATTTTCTAATCAACATTGTGCAAATCTTTTTCAATCCCTTGGTATTATTCATCAAAGTTCTTGCCCATATACCCCTCAACAAAATGGGGTGGTAGAGAGGAGACATAGGCATATACTTGAAACAGCTCGAGCTCTTAAGTTTCAAGGTTGCTTGCCTGACAGATTTTGGGGGATTTGTATTGAAGCTCCTGTCTACATTATCAACAGGATTCCATCTACTGTCCTAGACAAGAAGACTCCCTATGAACTTATTTATCACAAGGTTCCCGAATTGAAACATATGAGGGTGATTGGTTGTTTGTGCTGAGCGACTAACCTGGTCAAACAAGATAAGTTTGGACCAAGAGCAATTAGGGCTGTTATGATAGGTTATAGAGTTCATCAAAAGGGCTATAGATTATTAGATTTGGAAAACAAGAAGTTCTTTATTTGTAGAGATGTCCACTTTAATGCACATGTTTTTCCTTTCGAGAACAAATTGGCACATCCAGACACAAGGAATCAGGTTACTTCTCTTGTTTCAGTAGATAATTTTGACTCATTTTTTGATGTTGAGTCAGTGATATCCCTTGTAAGACAGTCAACTGATGATTCTATACAGTCGACTGGTGATGTTGTACAAAGAAATGGAGATGCTGATGTACAAGAAAGTGTTGATAATGTCATAGTTCCAATTGAGCACAATGTTGCACCCTGTCAATATGCTGATGATAGAAGATTACATATGTCCATTAGACCACCTCTTTGGCACAAGGATTTTGTGATGACTAACAACAAAAGGAGTTGCCAATATCCCATATTGAATGTTGTGAGCTACACAGGTTTATCAATTCAATACAAAGATTTCTTATGTAATTTTTCAGCTTCAACAATCACTGAACCTGGTAGCTATTCAGAAGCAGTGAAAGTACCACAATGGATAGATGCCATGAAGACAGAAATCAATGCTTTAGAAGATTACAAGACATGTGAGGTAGTTCCATTACCTCACGGATATAAAGCTATTGGTTGTAGATGGGTTTATAAAATCAAGTACAGAGCAGATGGACATATAGAAAGATATAAAGCAAGATTGGTGGCAAAAAGGTTATAGCCAAAGAGAGGGACTAGATTACCAAGAGACCTTTCACCTGTAGTGAAAATGGTGATTGTTAGATCAGTCATGCTTTGGCTGTAGCTCAGAAGTGGCATATACATCATATGGATGTATACAATGCTTTTCTTCAAGGAGATTTACAAGAAGAGGTATACATGGAGTTATCTCAAGGTTTCAATGTTCTAGCAATAGATGGTCAAGCAAGAAGTGTTTGCAAATTGCTTAAATCATTGTATGGGCCCAAACAAGCCTCTAGACAATGGAACATCAAATTGACTACAACCTTGGTGGAGTCAGGATTTATTCAGAGTTACTTAGACTACTTTTTGTTCATTAAGCATGCAGATGGAAAAAACGTTTTTGTTTTGATCTATGTAGATGATTTGTTGATAATAGGAAGTGATATGAAACTCATACATGAGACTAATAACATTTTGCAAACCAATTTCAAGATCAAAGATCTAGGGGAACTTAGATTCTTTTTGGGCATTGAGTTTGCTAGAAGTAGTGAAGGCATCTTGATGCATCAAAGGAAGTATGCTCTTGAGCTCATTTCAGACTTGGGACTAGGAGGTACTAAGCCAGTTGGAGCACCTGTGGAAGTCAATCTCAAGCTCCACAGTCACGGAGCAGTAACAAATCAATGGAACAGTGTTAGTTTACAGACACAACGGCAGCAGATGAAAGTTGTTTTCATATCAAATGTTTTCTTACATTTCTTTTGGTAGAACCTCTGTAGCTAAAATTAAATCATTCTCTGTTACATAAATGGTTTATTTAGTGTGTCAAAGAGGTGTTTCCATTTCCTAAGGATCTGTAGTGGAATCTAATAATTCCATAACACTACTCCATTTAAATAAGTTGTTGTACATGGAAAGGCTTCCTAACTTGAATAACTCACAGAGAAGCTTTGTTTTGAAATAAACAACCATATTTTATCGTTGTAATGCGACACTTTGAGTATAATGCCAACTTAAGTTATAAACCTATCTATAAACCTAACTTGTCGTTCAATTCTAATCAGTAAGCAGTAATTAAGATTATGAGTTTTTTTTTGCAAATCCTACAGATGACGGCATTTGATTGATTTTTGAAAAAGTAGGAAACTAATTTACTGTATTAGAATCTAAAGAGCAACGGAGAAACCAAAGAGAAATTATATTTTCTACTGATATTTACTCAAGAAAGATAGATGAGAGCTGAGACAGTACACGTGGCAGAAGCTGAAATCAGGAGGCTTATGTAGGAAAGCTGAAATTACTAATTTGCCCTTATTAATGCCAGGCAGGCATGTTGACCTCCTGCCTGGTTCACATGTTGAAACTCTCTTTTATAGAGTAGTAGAAAAGAAAATTACTTTAAGTGTTTATTAAATACCCTACATGATAAAACAAATTACGTTAAATATTCAATATTATTATACGCTATACTTTACAAGTTATATTTTCTTTTTCTTTTTGATAAAAAAGAAATCGTCTCCTTTTTATATTTAGCTATTCTTTTATTTCAATATTCTCGTTTTATCCCTAATGACACTCCCTTAAAAATGACACGACATGTTTAGAACCATGACAGAATGGTTGAACTTTGTTCACCCTTAACTAAACATCTCAAAATTTAGATCTTGAAAATCATAATAAAATACTTATGATATACTGAGTTTCAAACCCCTTGGCTAGGCTAATAATCAGCCTAATCAAGTCAATGAATTCCATCAAATACCCAGAAATTATCAATAATATCATACTCAGTATAGTCACATAAGTGTACTTTGTAAATGATAGAGTATATGTGGACTTTATCCTATCTTGATGGATATAAAGTCTGTTTTTAATAGGCCCTCAGCTAATTTTTTTTTGTAACATTTGATTTAAATAGTAACAACAAGAAGATAGTAAGAAAATAGAGACATAAATAAGAAACCAGACGTAGTAATAGAAAACTAAGAATGTAAAATATGAAGACAGTAAACTAATAAAAATATCAAAAAATAATACTAATACTAATACTAATACTACTAGCTTGAGAGAGAATATGCGAAACTATTTACTACCAGCCAAATACCTGAATATTTGACCTCCACACCCTCTTATCAAGGGTCATGTCTTCGATAAGTTGAAAGTTTGTCATGTCATGCATGATCACCTCTCCCCAAATCCTTTTTGGCCTACCACTGCCTCTCCTCAGGCCATCCAACGTCGACCCTTTATACCTCCTTACTGGGGCGTCTATGTATCTCATCTTGACATGTTCGAACCATCTTAATCTCGCTTCCCGCATCTTGTTTGCCACAAAGTTCACTTCCACCTTGGACCAAATATCTTTATTTATGACCATATTTCTCCTAGTAAGGCCTACACATCCTTCTCGACATCCTCATTTCCGCAACTTTCATCTTCTGGACATGGGCGTTCTTGACTTGCTAAGACTTTGCCCTATACGTTTAACAACTTTTCTATAAAGCTTACCTTTAAGTCGTGTAGCACTTTCTTATCATATAAGGCACTAGATTCTAGCCTCTATTCCAACCATCCCATACCAATAGATATGTGACATCCTCGTCAACCTCCTCATTATCTCGGATAATCACCCAAGTACTTGAAATTGCCTTTCTTGGATATGACTTGAGAATCTAACCCCCACCTCACCCCAGCTACACAAGGCATATCACTAAACTTGCACTCCATATACTCTATCTTAGTCTTGCTCACCATCAAACTTTTAGACTCCATTGTCTTTTCCACACTTTCAGCTTATCGTTAACTCTGCTACACATCTCGTTAATCAGTATAATGTCATTAGAAAATAACATGCACCAAGAAACCTCTCCTTGAATGTCACATCAAAACATCTAACACCAAAACAAATAAAAATAGGCTAAGAGTATGTTTAGATTGACTTTTGGATTTTGACATATATTTCTAACTTATGATTTTTGGCTTATTTTTATCACTTTAGCTTAAAACCAAGTTCTTAAAATAAGACTTGAGTTGTCTAGTGAGCAATATTAGGCTAACTTATTTTGGAGGGATAAGACAAGTGCCATCACATCCATTTTTCGGTCGTGACATTTCATTCCCCATGTTGTTCATATTAGTTACTAAAAGTAAAAGTAATATACATACACACACACATTCCCTGCGTTGTTGTGCTGTTTTGACGAATTTTAGAGCTCATAATGTACCCATTTTTGGGGCACAAGTTTCTTGAGCTGGTTGAGACCCATTGAAGGAGTCAATTTTGTGATTCTTTATTTGGGTCCCACAATTCCGTTTTAGATTCAATTTTTTGACCCACTTTTCATTATTGCTTTATGGGCGTCAAAATGATCGTATTGACACCAGGATCACTATTTTGATTGTGTGATATCATTTAGAGGTTGCTCAAAAAGGTTAAGCCAGTTTAAAAATTTGGAGCACGCGTGTTCAACTTTGCAGTAGGTTACAACTTACTATTCTTAGACCTTGCTTGATACTGTTCTAGCATGATGATTTGCTAAGTATTAGGTTGATATTTTTGCATGATTCCTTGTTATCATTATTGAATTGATCTGGCCTTATTTTCTCATTTATTATGGTGCATCTAACTATCCTATATTACAACAAATCTCTCTCTATGGGAGTTGACTGAATTAGTGAACCTAACATATAATTAATTAGTAATCAATCATTTTCTTCATTTTAACTGTTTAATCTCTTTCTTCCTTTCACAATTTACCAATTTGCACCTCTTTATTTTATTTTCTTTAATGGAGGTAAGTTGATCAGTTCTCTCTCTATTTAATTTCTTTGTTGTTGGGAGTTGGGGTCAGGTTTTGATTAAGAAGTTGGGTCCCAATTTGGGTATCGGGTCCTGGATCAGGGTCGGGTGTTAAGGTCGAATATCAAGGTCAAGTCCCAAGTCAGGTGTCAAGATGGGTTTCGTGATTATTCATCGGGATCAAGTGTTGATATCGAGTATCGATGTTGGGTTAAGTCCTGGGTCAAATGTGGGGATTGATTTCAGATCGATCATCAGGGTCATGTCCAGGTTCTAGTGTTGGGGTTGGAGTTGGATCCCAATTGGAATGTCGAGTCTCTAGAAATACCACCTCTAACTTAGTTATGAACGAGGAAATACCGCTATGTAAAAAAACCTGACAATTAATATAAAAACAATGCGCAAAATATTAATATTAATAAATAGTAATGACACATGATAGAAAATATCAAATAGCAAGACACTGTATGTGTAACACCCCGTAATTTAGTGAGTTGAACTAGTAACTTCTAGAGCCTTTGGTAAGAGTTTTGGAGTGTCGTATGAGGGTTAAAACTTGTAAAAATGGTTCCGATACTTAAAATAGGGGTTTTAGGGGTTAAATGTCCGGGTACGACTCCCCAAGGACCACCCAAGGGGTCTTTGAGGAGGACCCAAAATGGTCCCCTAAATCTGGAAAATTTGATGATCTACGGATGGCCATCCACGACCAGTAAACCAAACCACGCCCCGTAGGTCATGGGCGTAGGTCAAGGTCTGTTGAGGCCTGCCAAGACAAGCATCAGGTGTAAACCACAAGACCACAGGACAGCCAGTAGACCCATCCACGGTCCGTGGATTGGTGGGCATAGATGCTGCGCCAGGTTTTGACATTTTAGTTTTAAGTTGGGGGTTTGGGAATTGATTAGTTAATTAATTAGGGGTTAAGGGAGGTCGGTTAGTTAGTTAATTATCCACCTATATAAGTATAATATACTTCTAAACTAATCGCTTTAACTCATTCATCTAAAGACCCCAAATCACTCTCCAAATGTTCTCTCTCTAGAAGTGAAGAAGAAGAAGGAGAAGAGGGAAACACCTAGGTCGAGTTTTCTCCATGGATTCAAGCTTTCTTTAGGCTTGTTAAGCTTAATCATCTATGGGTTCTTCCACCCATAGATCCCCCATAGTTTCCCCACTTGTAAAATCAAAAACCCAATTTCTAGCTAGGGTTGCGATTGCATTGTGGGTAGGGTTTGGGTGTGATTCGAATCTAGTGGATATCACCCAATTATGATTGATTTATTTTTGGTTAATGATATTATGATGATTTCATGTGATTTCTACGGTAAACCCTAATCTAAATTGATGGATGTGATATTTGTGGGTTTATGCCATTAGAGGCAAAGTTGAAGGATCTAAGTTGATCTGCCTTATAAATCAATGTCTTGAATATTAATTGATCATAGTTAGGATCATCTAATCATGAATTGAACTAGACTTGATTGAATAGGAAAGATCTTGACCCGTAAAGTTAGAATTGAACCTTTATGAATCAATTATGACTAGAATCACTTAGTAGTAAAGAATGTGATTGAATAGCTTGTAATTTAGACATGGATCATGATAGAATGAAGTTAAGCTTGAAAGAAGGGTTTGTATATATTAGAAGAGTTTATGCTTCAAGGAGTGAGAGAGAAAGGTTGGTTGAGATGCCAATTACGGCTTTGTGATTTGGTAGATTTGAGATGATAGATTGTGATGTTGTCTTTAGTATGAATGATGCTTCATTGTTGCCTTTATGTTATGAAGTGTGTTTATAAGAATTTATGTAGGCTTACTCCCAAGGGGGAGATAGTGTGCCTATCTAGCAAGGTGATGGTGAAGTTATGTTTAGTTGTTGGTAGAACCCATCTTAGTCATGATGAGTTGTGAGGTATGATGATAAAGTAGTTGAATAGGATGTTTAAGTAATGCCTAGATGGGTTGAGTGAATGGACTCCTTTAAGAAGGGTAGAAGTATAATTTACCATGGTTTAGAATCATTTTGTGTGATGATGTGAAATCAAAGTGATGACTTGCTCCGACCTTAGAAATGAAAGAATTGATGCTTAAAAGAGTTTTTTTAAGCTTGTTCCCAAGTGGGGGATAATGTTCTTAGATAATAAGATCATTGAGTATCCTTGAGGTTCATGAGTTAGGTTTGCTTGATGTTCTCACCTTAAAAGGTGTAGTGAGTTTGAGGAGTTTAGTCCTGGTTTGTTAGGCTCATATGAGATCTTGAGTGGTGTTAGTTAGGTTGCTTGTGAGCTATAGTTGCTTAGTGAGAACCTCTTTAATTTAGAAGTACCGGTACAGGTCTTAGACCAGCAAGTTAAGAAATAGAAGAACGAAGAAGTTGTTCCAAGAAGTAGTTTGGATAATTCTTTAGTAAGGAATTTGGTTAAGAGTGCTACTTGGGATGCCAAGGGCCAATGAGATGTCCCAATGTCCTCACCATTTCCATCTACTCCTATTTAAGCTTGAGATGATAAGTTCCTCTTGGTATGCTCTTATGTGAAGTCATGTGTGAATAGTATGTTTCCATGACCTTCTTATGTGATGCATGTTCATGAAATGCTCAGGACTTGTTAGAAATGACTTAATAGCATTGTTTACTCATGTTGTAATGCTTTTGAATAAGATTTGCATATAGACTTCATGAATTAATTATGGACATGCCTTAGTGGTTGGAGTTGAAAGGTTTCTCCTTGAATATATGCTTTTATGAGAAGTTGCATTTTAGGCTCCATGAGTGTGTGTTAACCATGTTTTAGCAAGGAGATGTTAGTTCCTCCTTGAAAGTGAGTAGATATTGAGTTTCATGCATTTTGGGTTGGTAGAAGAAGTTCTTACTCCCTTGTGTTGCATGAAATGTGTTTAGCTTGGAAATTGAAGTTCTTCTTTGATTGTGTGTATTAGATGTAGTTCATGCATACTGGGCTGCTAAGTTAGATTTTTGACTTTAAGAAATGTTTAGAATGTCATTCGAGGACGAATGTTCCTAAGTGGGGGATAATGTAACACCCCGTAATTTAGTGAGTTAAACTAGTGAGTTCTAGAGCCTTTGGTAAGAGTTTTAAAGTGTCGTATGAGGGTTAAAACTTCTAAAAATGGTTCCCGTACTTAGAATAAGGGTTTTAGGGGTTAAATGTCCAAGTACGACTCCCCAAGGACCACCCAAGGGGTCCTTGAGGAGGACCCCAAAATAGTCCCCTAAATTTGGAAAATTTGATGACCTACGATGGCCATCCACGGCTAGTAGACCAAACCACACCCCGAGGTCATGGGCGAAGGTCAAGGCTTGTTGAGGCCTGCCAAGACAAGCCTCAGGTGCAAACCACGAAACCACTTGACGACCAGTAGACCCATCCACAGTCTGTGGATGGGTGGGCGTAGATGCTAGGCCAGGTTTTGACATTTTAGTTTTAAGTTGGGGGTTTGGGAATTGATTAGTTAATTAATTAGGGGTTAAGGGAGGTCGGTTAGTTAGTTAATTAGCCACCTATATAATTATAATACACCCTTAAACTAATCACTTTAACTCATTCATCTAAAGACCCCAAACCACTCTCCAAATATTCTCTCTCTAGAAGTGAAGAAGAAGAAGAAGAAGAAGGAGATGAGAAGAGAAGAAGGCATCACAAGGTATGTTAAGCTTAATAATCTATGGGTTCTTCCACCCATAGAGCCCCCATAGTTTCCCCACTTGTGAAATCAGAAACCCAATTTCTAGGTAGGGTTGTGCTGGCATTGTGGGTAAGGTTTGAGTATGATTCCAATATAGTGGATATCACGCAATTATGATTGATTTAGTTTTGTTTAATGATATTATGATGATTTCATGTGATTTATATGGTAAACCCTAATCTAAATTGATGAATGTGATCTTTGTAGGTTTATGCCATTAGAGGCAAAGTTGAAGGTTCTAAGGTGATCGTCCTAAATCAATGTCTTGAATACTAATTGATCATAGTTAGGATCATCTAATTATAAATTGAACTAGACTTGATTGAATAGCAAGGATCATGACTTGTAAAGTTAAAATTGAACCTTTATGAATCAATTATGACTAGAATCACTTGGTAGTAAAGAATGTGATTGAATAGCTTATAATTTAGACATGGATCATGACAGAATGAAGTTAAGCTTAAAATAATGGCATGTATCCATCATTGTTAAGGCTTTGGAGGGAAAGTTCTCTCACATAGAAGGATTATAGGTTGAATTAAGAGCCTAAAATGAATCAAAGCATGTTAGTCTAAAATAGCTTGAAGTTGTGGCATATGTTCTCTTTATGTATAGCTTGGCTTAGTATGATAAGACTAAGATTGATAGCTTGGGATGGAGGATCTATACTCTCCTAAGCTATAGCTTGACTTGGCATTGTTAGGATGCCTTCATGTGTATCTTGATTTGGTAAGACAAGACCATATAATGGTAGCTTAGGATTGAGGAATTATACTCTCCTAAGGTTAGCTTGAATTAGAGAAGTACCTTATATGAATAGAGGCAAATAGTCAAGAGGGACAAGTCACCAACTAGTGGACATTCATGATGGTCTAAATGAGTACTTAGTGTGGGTAGTAGTATGGGATGCTAGCCATACATGGCACAAGTATGACTTAGGGCTAGTTGTGAAGGGTTCTTTTATGTAGTATGACTTAGCTTGGGTTGTTGCCATAGTAGCCTTCCAATATATGATTGACTAAGGTGATAGATCCCTTGTCTTTATGAAGTAAGCTAATAAGTAAGACCAAAGAAGGGTGAATATGACTAGGATGACTTCAAGGTTATGCTTAGTGTGAAGGGTAGTATGAGATGCCTTTCATGCATTGCACACGTGTATCTTGAGGTTACTTAGAAGTATGGTGACCTTATGGTAGAAAGACTTATGACTTAACCATGCACATAGACTATGATTAAGATGACTAAAAAGGGATACTTGGCTTGGGTGGTATTATGGGATGCTATTCTTGCTTTGCACTTGTATACTTTTGAGGTTACTTGAGAATGGTGCTATTATGGTATGGATGGCCAAGGGTCAATTATGCTTATATGATTATGACTTGCCTCCTATGCTCATTAACTATGTCTTATGTTGACTCATGTTTATATGGAGCTTATGTTGGAGACCATGCTATGACTATGATGAATATGCAATGAATATGTTATTGTCTCTTATGCTTATGTCTTATGTTGACTAACCATTTGAGATGCTCTTATGATGTTGTGCTAGCTTTCATACTTGGTACATTTTGTACTAACGCATATTGCCTACATTCTAACCAAATGTAGGGTTGGAGACTTGAGTTGCTTTGGAGGCTAGGTTTTTAAGGTGCAAGAAGAGTTGAAGACTTGGCGAGTCCTCATAGCTTCGAGGACGAACCCATATTCCCTTTATGTCATTTCTTTATGTTTTTAGACTTTGTATGAGTTGCGTCCAAAGACTTTTATTCATGAGTTTAAATAGATGGTTTGAGACAAGGTTTTAGTAAAGACTTCCGCTTGCTTATGAAAATGTTTTTGATTGTATGGTCTTAAAGAAGTTTTAAATTTTCCAAAATTTTCTATTACCTATGTTATGATGCAAATGTCTTGTATTAGACCCCTTCGGATCGAGTACGCTATGTTACGTCTAGGGGGTACCCCTGGATCGTGACAAACTTGGTATCAGAGCAAAATATTTTGGGATAAATTTAGGATGTTTCAAACTACATCTAGTAGAGTACACTTGTTAATAAATGTTAAGCGCGCCATATTTTATGAATATAAGGCTATTGGATGCTTAAGAAACTTCACTTTTTCATTTTCCAAGTGATGCCATAGATCTATAAGTTCTCTCTCTCATCCCTTATCCGATGGTCTTTAGAATGTGACTGTTAGAAGAGTTTATGCTTCAAGGAGTGAGGGAGAAATGTTGGTTGAGATGCCAATTATGTCTATGTGACTTGGTAGATTTGAGATGATAGATTGTGATGTTGTCTTTAGTATGAATGATGCTTCATTGTTGTCTTTATGTTATGAAATGTGTTTAGAAGAATTTGTGTAGGCTTATTCTCAATGGGGAGATAGTGTGCCTATCTAGCAAGGTGATGGTGAAGTTATGTTTAGTTGTTGGTAGAACCCATCTTAGTAATGATGAGTTTTGAGGTATGATGATAGAGTGGTTGAATAGGGTGTTTAAGTAATGCCTAGATGGGTTGAGTGAATGGACTTTTCTAAGAAGGGCAGAAGTGTAATTCACCATGGTTTAGAATCATTTTGTGTGATGATGTGAAATAGGGGTGGGCATTCGGTTCTTCGATTCGGTTTAATCAAATTTCGGTTCGGTTCTTCGGTATTCGGTATTCGGTATTCGGTTTTAGAAAAGTGTGCACCATAGTTCATACCAAACTAGATCGGTTCGGTTTGATTTAGTTCGGTATTTTTAAATCAATTTTTCGGTGTGAATAAAAATAAAGAGGGAATATGGTAAAGTGTTAAAGAGTTTTTCAATATGATAAACTGTTTCTAGCATATATTCCATGTTGCTGCTCCAGCGGCCAGCCAACAATATGCGACAGAATCAGCCATCAGGCAATCAACAAACATTGAAAACATGAGGCTGTCCAGGTCTACAAAGACTTGTTCAGTGTCCACACATTTTAAAAAAAAAACACAACACTATCAAACGACACTATCTCTTTGGATACACGATTCAAATTTCAACACATTCAAAACATGAGGCTGAGCACATCCAACTAACATCCAACAAAATAACATCAATGCAACAACATAAATCTGTGTAGCTGCTCTAGCGGCCAGCCAACAAAATAACATCAATGTAAACTTTGTGTAGTTGCTCCCTTCTAACATCAAGGCTCTAGTCAAAAGGCAACAACTATTTTTTTTACAAGCTGTAGCAATAGAAGACAACACTACCAGACTTTCCAAATGTTTCTAAAACATATGTCACAAAACTTAAAACACCACAAAACAGTAAACACAGTCACAAGACACAACGCCCTTCTTTGTTGTCTTGAACCACCACACAATGTTTTCAAAATCAAAACAAATGAACAAGCTTTAGGAGATATGGTTGAACTTGAACCTAATAAAAAAATTAAACCAAAAGGAAGAAACTTAGTTAGAAGTCAAAATATTTCAAGATACAAAAATATATCTTATATCAAACAAATAAAGTATTGAAACTCACCATTAATAGCAAAAGAGCAAATTGTTATCATACGTCAACAATGCAAGAATCCCTTCCACTGTTTGCCATTTCTAAAGATAATTTAAACAAATGTCAAGCAACATAAATAAGTAGATTAGTTTTACAACACACAAACAATATGAAAACTCACCAAGTTCAAGTTTCTCAAGATACTCCAAACTTTCTTCCACACAAATAGATTAGGCTCTTTTCTAAGCCAATCTTGAGCACAAACAAGAGATTGCACACATTTAGGAGTCAAAGAACTTCTGAATCGATCAAGAATACGTCCACCAGTACTAAATGCACATTCTGATGCGACACTTGAAATTGGAATAGCCAACACATCACGAGCTAACTCTGAAAGAATAGGAAATCTTGGAGCATTAACTTTCCACCAACTTAAGACATCAAAATCATTATGTTCAGGCTCTTGATCTTCTTTAAGGTATCTCTCCAACTCTGACTTAGTAGCCCCACTTCCACTATTTTCCTTTTGTTTCTTCATGTAAAGCTTAGTACTCAAAACTTTTGTTCTCGAATTTTGAGAACAAGAACTAGATGAATCAAATAAATCCGATAAAGTAGATCTAGATGGAGATGATTGATATTGAGATTCTTTTGAATATTTTTTTAAATAATCTTCAAACAAAGTTTCCATATAAGCCTTCACTTGTTTATCTACTTTCTTTCCGTTTTCCTCCCCAAATAGTTCTTCAAGTCCAAAGCTAACATACACAAATTTATTGCGAGGATCTAACACAAAAGCAATATAAATCATTGAGTTCATCTTATTGCGAGGATCTAACACAAAAGCAATATAAATCATTTAGTTTATCTTATCAGGAGTGCCCCAATATTTCTTGAACTTCTTCATCATCCCATTAGCCATATTTTTCAAATTAAGATCTTCACTTGTAAGACACAGTTTCAAGTATACATCAAGCTCACATATATCCTCAAAATGAACACTAGATGTAACAAAATGTGAACCTGAAACCTTTATTGTAAGCTCATAAATTTTTTCAATAAATTTTACTACACTTCTCATATTTGCCCAATCATCACATGCAAGTGTACCAACAATACTTCCATCTTCACAAATATGAGTAGATAAATAAGTTTTAAAATGTTCATAAAAAAATCAAATCTATCAAAGGCCTTTTCAAAGTTTTGTGTCGCTTCCAACATCAAGTAGGTAGAATTCCACCTAGTAGGCATATCTAGCGACAATGTTTTACTACAATCTATATTTTGGACTTCACAACAAAGTTTCTTGTTCTTGCCGAAGATAATCTAACATACCTCACCATTTGCCTAACCCGTTTGACAGAAATATCAATTTCCTTCAAACCTCCTTGCACAATGAGGTTAAGTATGTGAGCCATACATCTCACATGAAGATGCTTGCCCTTCATTATGTTCGTTCCCCACATATCTAATTGCTTAGATAATTCTGTAATCATAACACTATTTGAAGAAGCATTGTCAACAGTAACAGAAAACACATTATCCAAGCTCCAATCAAGCAAGCAATTACTAATAGCCTCTGCCATTTGTTCACCCTTATGACTAGAGATGGGGCAAAAAGTTAGTATTCTCTTATGCAACACCCAATTTCTGTCAATGAAATGAGCAGTCAAACACATGTAATTTATTCTTTGCATCGAGGTCCCTATGTTAGTGGTGAGGCAAATCTTTGGTTGTATTTCTCTAAAAGACTTCTTCAGATTGTATCTTAGTTCACTATAAAGTGCATAGCAATCCCTTGTTATTGTTCTACGAGAAGGAATTCTAAATAGAGGTTGGGCTTGACTTATAAACTTTTTAAAACCTTCCTTTTCTACAAACCAAAAGGTAGTTCATCCATAATTATCATTTCAATTAAAGCCTTCCTAACTACTTCTTGTTCAAATTTCCAAAGTGGTGCACGTGCATCAATAGATGAGAAATTTATCTTGGATTGAGAAGTAGTTTCAATAGTAGACTTATAAATAGAGCACCTTGCTAAGTGTTGGTTCAATGCAGTTGTACCATTAATGGAAGTGTAGGTATGAAATTGGTGACAATACCTGCAGTTTGTTCCACTCATACCATTCTCAACAACCTTATTAAAATGATTCCAAGCTTTGGATCTTGGTGCTATTTGTTTACTTTTCTTTTTAGGTTGGGTGCCAAAACTGCCACTGTCAACTGAGTCATTGTCATTGCTATCACTTTTATTATTAGGTAAGTCATCACTTGAACCACCAACACCAACTCTGTTGTCATTCTCCATTTGTAAAAAAAAAAAAACTAAAGTAGTGAGCAAAAGAAAGATTCAGTCGCTGCTGCCTGCTGCACTTTCTCCAAAACCCAATTCCCTTTTCATCCAAGATTCCATTTTTCACAACACAGAAGAAGTTTTAGCATCGAAAATAGCTCAAATTTTGCAATCTTTCACATATTCTACAGAAAATCTTGGTTCTGTTCTTCGTAAAGGGCAACAGGTTCATGCCCAAGTAACTATAAATGAAATCGACAACGATGGTCCGAGAAATACGTACCATTTTTCGGCGTCAGCCGTCGGTGATGGTTTGAGGCAAGATGAGTGAAGACTAAAAACTGATCAGTGAAGTCACGGGATATGGCGATCGGCGCTTCTCAGTTGAATACTTGAATTGAACTTTTGTTTAGTTTACTTTAGACTTTGGGGGTTTAGGGTTCACTTTACTGTGTTTTGTGACTTTGTCACTTAAAAATTGAATGGGCCGTATTATTAACTAATTAAGTAATATAATTTAAATATTTTTAAATTTATCTAATAAAACTTTGGTTCTTTGGTGCACCGTAGTTTCGGGACCCTTGCACCGAACTCCGAACCGAAGAACCGAAGTTTTGAAAATAAAGAATCGACACCGAACCGAAACACCGAAGAACCGAAATAATTCGGTTCGGTTTGGTTTTTTGGTATTTATGCCCACCCCTAATTTGAAATCAAAGTGATGACTTGCTCCGACCTTGTAAATGAAAGAATTGATGCTTAAAAGAGTTTGTTTAGGCTTGCTCCCAAGTGGGGGATAGTGTGCTTAGATAATAATGTCATTGAGTGTCCTTGAGGTTCATGAGTTAGGCTGGCTTGATGTTCTCACCTTAAGAGGTGTAGTGAGTTTGAGGAGTTTTATCCCGATTTGTTAGGCTCATGTGAGATCTTGAGTGGTGATAGTAAGGTTGCTTGTGAGCTATAGTTTCTTAGTGAGAACCTCTCTAATTTAGAAGTACCGGTAGATGTCTTAGACCGGCAAGTTAAGAAATAGAAGAATGAAAAAGTTGTTCCATGAAGTAGTTTGGATTATTCTCTAGTAAGGAATTTGGTTAAGAGTGCTACTTGGGATGTCAATGGCCAATGAGATGTCCCAATGTCCTCATCCTTTCCATCTACTCCTATTCAAGCTTGAGATGATAAGTTTCTCTTGGTATGCTCTTATGTGAAGTCATGTGTGAATAATATGTTTCCATGATCTTCTTATGTGATGCATGTGTATGAAATTCTCAGGTCTTGTTAGAAATGACTTAATAACATTGTTTCTTCATGTTGTAATACATTTGAATAAGATTTGCATATAGACTTCATAAATTGATTATGGGCATGCCTTAGTGGTTGCAGTTGAAAGGTTTCTCCTTGAATATATGCTTTTATGAGAAGTTGCATTTTAGGCTCCAGGAGTGTGTGTTAAGCATGTTTTAGCTAGGAGATGTTAGTTCCTCCTTGAAAATGAGTAGATATTGAGTTTCATGCATTTTGGGTTGGTAGAAGTAGTTCCTACTCCGTTGTGTTGCATGGAATGTGTCTAGCTTGAAAATTGAAGTTCTTCCTTGATTGTGTGCATTAGATGTAGTTCATGCATAATGGGCTACTAAGTTATATTTTTGACTTTAAGAAATGTTTAGAGTGTCATTCGAGGATGAATGTTCCCAAGTGGGGGCTAATGTAACACCCTGTAATTTAGTAAGTTGAACTAGTGAGTTCTAGAGCTTTTGGTAAGAGTTTTAGAGTGTCGTATGAGGGTTAAAACTTGTAAAAATGATTCCCGTACTTAGAATAGGGGTTTTAGGGGTTAAATATCCGGGTACGACTCCCCAAGGACCACCCAAGGGGTCCTTGGGGGTTTGGGAATTGGTTAGTTAATTAATTAGGGGTTAAGAGAGGTCGGTTAGTTAGTAAATTAGCCACCTATATAAGTATAATACACCCCTAAACTAATCACTTTAACTCATTCATCTAAAGACCCCAAATCACTCTCCAAATATTCCCTTTATAGAAGTGAAGAAGAAGAAGGAGAAGAGAAGAGAAGAGAAGAGGGCAACACCTAGGTCGAGTTTTCTCCATGGATTCAATCTTTCTTTAGGGCCGTGATTCAAGGTATGTGAAGCTTAATCATCTATGGGTTCTTCTACCCATATAGCCCCCATAGTTTCCCCACTTGTGAAATCAAAAACACAATTTCTAGCTAGGGTTGTGCTTGCTTGTGGGTAGGGTTTGGGTGTGATTCCAATCTAGTGGTTATCACCCAATTATGATTGATTTAGTTTTTTAATGATATTATGATGATTTCATGTGATTTCTATGGTAAGCCCTAATCTAAATTGATGAATGTGATCTTTGTGGATTTATGCTATTACAGGCAAAGTTGAAGGTTCTAAGGTGATCTTCCTAAATCAATGTCTTGAATACTAATTGATCATAGTTAGGATCATCTAATCATGAATTGAACTAGACTTGATTGAATAGTAAGGATCTTGACTTGTAAAGTTAGAATTGAACCTAATCAATTATGATTAGAATCACTTAGTAGTAAATAATGTGATTGAATAGCTTGTAATTTAGACATGGATCATGATAGAATGAAGTTAAGCTTGAAAGAAGGGCTTGTATTCATCATTGTTAGGGATTTGGGGGTAAAGTCAATATGATGTGATCTTGTTGTGTATTCTCTTTCTCTTATACACTTAGACATGAATAAGCTAGGAGATTCAAGTTCTCTCACATAGAAGGATTCTAGGTTGACTCAAGAACCTAAAATGAATCAAAACATGTTAGTCTAGAATAGCTTGAAGTTGTGGCATATGTTCTCTTCATGTATAGCTTGGTTTAGTATGATAAGACCAAGATTGATAGCTTGGGATGGAGGATTTATACTCTCCTCAGCTATAGCTTGACTTGGCATTGTTAGGATGCCTTCATGTGTAGCTTGACTTGGTAATACAAGAACATATCATGGTAGCTTAGGATTGAGGAATTATAATCTCCTAAGGTTAGCTTGAATTAGCATTGGTAGGATGCTTTTCATGGTAGCTTGCATAGAATAGGCATGGTAGCCTAGGATTGAGGATCTATACTCTCCTAAGGGGTAGCTTGAACAAGCATTGTTAGAATGCATTTCATGGTAGCTTAATTTGGTTGGACCAAGGTCACTTCATGGTTGCTTTAGGATTGAAGACATATACTCTCCTAATGGTAGCTTGGGATTGAGATTCATACTCTCATAAGGATAGCTTACATTAGCATCTTGGTGTGCTTGTGAAGTTAGCTTGAGTTAGTAGTACTCATGGTAGCTTGGGATTGAGATTCATACTCTCCTAAGTATAACTTGCATTAACATCATAGGATGTATTGCATGGTAGCTAGGTTGGGACACTTATATCTTTCCTTGGATAGCTTGGACTAGTATGCTAGTATGTCTCCATGGTAGCTTGACTTAGCATAGTAAGGTCATGCTAGTTAGATTATTAGCTTGGTCTAGCTTAATAAGGTGA
>NW_006239201.1:210369-221588 GCF_000226075.1 Solanum tuberosum | reverse complement strand
TGGTAGAAAGACTTATGACTTAACCATGCACATAGACTATGATTAAGATGACTAAAAAGGGATACTTGGCTTGGGTGGTATTATGGGATGCTATTCTTGCTTTGCACTTGTATACTTTTGAGGTTACTTGAGAATGGTGCTATTATGGTATGGATGGCCAAGGGTCAATTATGCTTATATGATTATGACTTGCCTCCTATGCTCATTAACTATGTCTTATGTTGACTCATGTTTATATGGAGCTTATGTTGGAGACCATGCTATGACTATGATGATTATGCAATGAATATGTTATTGTCTCTTATGCTTATGTCTTATGTTGACTAACCATTTGAGATGCTCTTATGATGCTGTGCTAGCTTTCATACTTGGTACATTTTGTACTAACGCATATTGCCTACATTCTAACCAAATGTAGGGTTGGAGACTTGAGTTGCTTTGGAGGCTAGGTTTTTAAGGTGCAAGAAGAGTTGAAGACTTGGCGAGTCCTCATAGCTTCAAGGACGAACCCATATTCCCTTTATGTCATTTCTTTATGTTTTTAGACTTTGTATGGGTTGCGTCCAAAGACTTTTATTCATGAGTTTAAATAGATGGTTTGAGACAAGGTTTTAGTAAAGACTTCCGCTTGCTTATGAAAATGTTTTCAATTGTATGGTCTTAAAGAAGTTTTAAATCTTCCATACTTTTCTATTACCTATGTTATGATGCAAAGGGCTTGTATTAGAGCCCTTCGGGTCGAGTACGTCGTGTTACGTCTAGCGGGTACCCTGGATCGTGACAGTATGAATAAAATTGGTGTCTAATAACATTTTTGTACCTCATTAAATAAATATGATGTAATTACAAGTAATATTACCTAACTTCTTTTTTGTATGATAATTGATAGTGAATAACGCAAAACACGTTCATAGAGACTAGTTATCTAACTTCTGTTCTACTCTTTTAAACTCTTCTATGAATGCAAAGTACCATATATCATAGTTTTTCACCTCAATTCTAGTTTTTTAAAATATGACATATAAAAGTTAGGTATATATTGAAAATAAAATGTTAAAACATATCTCATGACCAATAAGTTAATCAGAAAAAATATAATAATTAAGAAGGAAACAAATTAAACTGGCTTAGCAAATTACAGACAGAAAACATATACTATGTCTAAATATATCAAACATATAGAGATTTAGTTATGAGACTAACAAGTAGATATTTGACGGAAAAAATGATTGAATAATTAAAATGAAAATAAGAACTTGTTGGTTCATAAACTACCAACAATATATCCAAGAAAAAGAAGATCAAAATAAAATTGTTGAAAATAAATATGTTGAAGCCGAAGGAATAAAAATAGAACGAAAATCAATAAGGGGTCGGATCGGGTAACTTAAAAAGCATATTTTGGGGAATGACGCAGCATATATTATAAAAATACACATTTGTTATTAAAATGAATATATATTGTATTTTTATTTACAATATGAATTGGTGATTTTAAAGGACATATGATGTTTCACTCACCACAATCGTTGAACATGAAATTTTTTCATGTTGCAATGATAAAGTAGTATACGATTCCGCAAGCGCCAATACATATAAATCATTTTTTGATTCATTCCATCAAATGATGACATATATACCACTTGAACTATATTCACCAATGCATCAACATGTGAAAGAATGGATTTCACTCTCTTTTTTCTTGCGTCATATGAAATTTTTAATGAGTGCAACTCTTTTATCAAAAGTTATTTTTTTATTGTTCAACTCGTTGACAACCATTCTCTTCTATTTCAAATTTCAAATTTGTCAAGTTAAAATCGATTCTCGATTCTGATTCCTAATGCAGAGGTAAATGTCACAACAATCATGCATGATGAAGGCGACACTCCGATCCCACAACCAACCTTGTTTGATGTTTGAAGTATTAAATTAAATCTATATGGTATGCACGAGTAAAACCACAATATGATTTATCAATTCGTTCAGATATCGTCTACATGTGTTTCGTTTTTCAACATTTTGAGGTGAAAATGAAGCGCTCAATTTAATTTAAGAGAATTTGACAGAGCAAATAAGAATGTTAAAGCATATATAGTAGCCAGCCTGATGCAAAATGTCATTATGTAGCATCTAAAATTTCATCCTATTTTCTACCCCATGTAGTGCCACTTTTGCATCTCCTTAGTTTCTTTTTTTACTACAATTTCTTCCTCTCATATATATATATATATATATATATTCCCTGGATTATTCATTTTTAGATAGAACCATATAATTAAAACATAAATAATTAATTTAAAGAATAATGTAAATTAAAAAAGTTAAGTTTGTTTACTTCGCCTCTATGTTCCCTAAACTTGTAACATGCTGAGACGCACACGTAATACGTTATTCTTGAATCAATTTTTCTGTTCCCTAGCTCCTTATTCAACTCCAACTTCGATATGCTCTCATATTCACAATTTTCTATAACAAATTACCATGATTAGGTCTACTTGAAAACTAAGAAAACGAATTTCCAAAACATTAAACAATGATACTTGCTACTTCAAAAGAAGGACATTTGACATAGAAAATAAGAATGTCAAAACGTAGTAGTCAATCCGATCCGAAATATTATTACATAGTGTCTACATGTTTAGATAAGAAAAGAAAAGAGTAAAAAAAATTGAATTGTTTACCTTCTTAGTGAATGAAAGATGAAAAGGGATGTGTATATATAGGGAGTAGAGATAGTGTATAGTGATTTCATGTTGTTGAAAATGGTAGTAAAGACATAAAAAAATCACCAGTTTTGGGTATGTGCATATCGAGGGGTTCACCATATTAAGGTTATTTGCGACCTGCCAAACAATTTGAAAAAAAGAACATAAAAATATGGAATAGATTGAGAGAGATTATGCTAGTGTTAGGCCATAGATTACCAAATATTTTTGGAAAATCAGATTTGAGAGGAGTTTCAACATGTGTTTAGGCATAGTTTTTGAGAAATATATTTCACTCTTTTAAAAAAAAATATGAAGCACAATTTGTACTCAAGTTTTATAAATTATTAAAAATACTCATATATTTGATACATGTTGTCATTTTTATAATATACTAGATGGTATATTATCATAAAACAATATTTTGGTAAAACTGCTAATAATATGATTATCAGCTATATATGATAATTAGTTATGAAAATTCATCGACACAAAAATAAATAAGTAAATATTAAGAACAATTTTAATCAGTTATTCTTTAATATAATCATGTCATATTTTACAAAATACTTCTTTAATAAGAATACATTTAATGAGGTTTTTACCGCTTTCATGTATATCTTAGACAATTGTAACGAACCGATCCGTCATTACTAAAATGGACCTCATGCAAAGTTGCAAAAGTCCGGAAGGATAGTGCTAGAACTTTTAAAATCTGAGCACGACGAATTTTTGGCATAAAGTATTTTTTGGGCTGAGCTGACGTCAACAAGCCATAGCGGCGGATTCTTTCGCTATGTTAGTGCCGCTATAGCGGTCTGGCCCCCGATATAGCGAGATCTTGAGATTTAGCAACCTAATTATGCGTCATTTTTTTTTCCTTTGACTTTTGAAACGAGAAAATAGACGAAGATTGCTCCAAAAATCCTCCAAAAGCATATGGGGAAAGGGATGAATAGGAGGTGGTTCTTTAGCAAGTGATTAGTCTTAAGTTTTCTGGTAGGTGAGGGTTGTATGTTCTGGTTTTATTTATGTATTCATATCTACTTCTTGTAGTATCATTTGTGCAATGCATGGTAAAGAGACATATAAAATGACATCATGTGGGTAATCTCATGCAATGAACTTTTGATTGTGACTTGTGGTTTTCAAGTGGTCTTGTTCATTGTGCTATGTGCTTGTGCATGCTTGTTTATGCTTATTGATTGGCACGGATACCACGCCGGTAGGGGACATTGTTGGATTGCTCGGATACCACACCTAGTATGATTATATATGGTTGACTCGGATACCACACCTGGTATGACACTGACAGTTTGGTTTGGGTTCCTTTAGAGGACCAACTATGTGACTATGGTCCCATATGAGTGGACCTGGTGTATTCTTGCATGAGGTAGTGGTTGCATGTTGGATCCCTGGGTGGTCCGGATTGCGTTAAAAGTGAGTTGACCTCAAGTCTGACAGGTAGGTGATCATGTGGGACCTGGACCATACATGTTACGGTACGCCTGTGTAAGTACTGAGAGTCCAGGCTATGTATTACTTGTAAGGGTGGGGTTAAGTTAGTTGTTCATTTCATCTAAACTCTTGGGTTTCTTCTGCATATTCACTGCAAGAAAGAAGAAGCCTACATAGCAGGAGTTTATTCTGCATACTACAAGGATTAGATACCCCGCAATTTGTTGTAGCGGAGGTTTCAGAAACTCCTATAGTTAGGTCTGTCACAATTAATCTGTAGAGATTTTTCACTAACCCCTGTAACAAGCAACGTGAATTATTTTATGGCGGTGTGAATCCTCGAAAATTGACTCTTAGAAAACTACAATTAAATTTCAACAATCACAATCTCTAATATAGTAATAAAAAACAGCGGGGGTTGAAACCCCCAATTCATGAAATAACATTTTTTCCATCAGGAAAACAATGCTCTTTGATTGAAGCCTAAAGCTAATTAGGCCAATAATAATTTAAACAATCATAAATTTACAAAGAAAAGAGAAAAGATCAAATGTGCAAGCACACAACTAATATTATAAGTAATAATATTGTTGCCAACAATAAAAAAAATTAAGAGAGAATCCTTTACATTGCTAACATAAATTGTTTGCATATAATTTGGCTGGGAGAGCTTAATTATGCCATACAAATGTATTCAATTCCACCACTTGATTGCAAAAAAATACACACAATTAATGAGATCTTTTGAAATGATAACTTGACTACAAAGGTACATTCTAAGCGAAGTTACTTCGTGAAATGAATTGTGCATGTAAGCCAACTATATTCTGGCATGCTTCAATTAAAAGCACCAATAAATCCGATTATAGAGCTAAAAGAAGAAGAACAAAACAACATCATAAGCAACACCACTTAAGAGTATTAGAAACTTGGTGAGTCACGAGGCTTATGATCTGGTAACTCTGATATATATATGATGCCCCTGCTCTAAATATTGTAGATTTTGAGATGTCAAATGAAACGGATACCAAGACTCACAT
This sequence comes from Solanum tuberosum, assembly GCF_000226075.1. NCBI lineage: Eukaryota > Viridiplantae > Streptophyta > Magnoliopsida > Solanales > Solanaceae > Solanum > Solanum tuberosum. The sequence continues at coordinate 216,382 of NW_006239201.1, read as the reverse complement.
ATTACGACAAAATGTTTTTACTTTTGATCAAATATTTGCCACATGTTGAATACGAAAGAAATTGGAATGAACAAAAAGTGTTCTATCTACTCATAAACCAACTTCAGGATAAGAGTAAAAGCTATTATTGTATCCACAATTCTCAAGCATATCTATATATGTTATCAATTAAGCAAAGGTTAGACACAAGAAGACTTGATACAATATAATGAGAAGTTGAGCATTTCTCAAAGAGGAGCACAGGACCAAATCATGGACCAAGTTGCAACACAAACAAAAGCTTGTTTATAGATGATTGAATATAACAATAAGAACCATTTATTAGACACAATTCAGAATGACAAGTCGTAAAAACAGTTAGTTAAAAAATATGATTACCCCATTTTTTCTATATATTGCTATGATTTCTTCACATCATTACCCTCAGAATCAAGCAATTTCTCTCTCTTAGTTCCTGCAATATATACAGGAAAATATTTGTTATTATTGATTTTGAAAGTATAAATTTTGATTTTGATGTAAGTTTACCTCTTTTACTATTTAGTGTGTTATGAAATATTAAAGTAGAAGCGACATGAAAAGGTGCATCAATTGATCAATTTTTCTTTCACTTTCACTGAATGTTTCCTCCCTTTGTAATTTCTTGATTCTAATCTGCATAAGGCAACTGAGTTACATAAAGTTTGATATGCTGCATATTCAATATTCTATTTCTATAACATTTGTATAGCACATACTTATTATATATGTTATCTACATAATATTTTATATAGCCTAAAGTAACAAATGTAGTACTATATGTTATCTTGAACAATGTGTAGAGCAAAACTTTTCAAGTGATGTGCCATTTCAAACACTTGTTTATGCGGAGCCAAAAATTTCACAAAGGGTGTCCAAGTGCTCTTCTTAAAAAGTGAAAAAAAAACTACTAGTAATGAGAATTCGACCACACAAACACTTTAAGTTTGTGTGTCTTTACTCTTTCAAGGCACATAAAACCACTAGGCTACATCATATTGTTGTGTCAAGGGTGTCCAAAATATGTTATTTAGCCACTTTGTTTATCATTTTACTTGTATATACGATATAATTTTTCGTCGCAGGGTGTCCAATTGGACACCCTGACATAAGGGTAGCTACGCCACTGATCGAAAGAAGTGTTTGTAGTACTGTCAATGTATCTAAGCTGAATATGTTTTTCTTAACTTGATTGATGATAAGTTAGGATAAGCTGATAGAATTTCCCAATTTACGTGACACTAAGAATTTTAAAAGTCAACTTGATTTTTATATCTTTCAAATATTCCAAATTGTTAATTATTGCGATTTCTGGTATTTTTTTTTACGTATATTACTATCTACATTCCAAATAGATAGAATTTCAAGAGGCAACAATTTTTTAAAATATCTTTCAAATATCAGGCCCATCTATATTGCTTCATATTGTAGTACATAAGGGGTCGTTTGGTAGAGTGTATAAGAATAATGCAAAATATAGTGTATTAGTAATGCTTGCATTAGTAATGCTTGTATTAGTTATGATTTGATTTTTTTTTATGCAATGTTTGGTTTGGTGTACTAAAAATATTATGCATTACATAGTTTTTTTAGAAAAAATATTTGTTTACAAGAATACCCTCAACAAATATAATGGAAAGGATGTAAAAAAAAATTTTGAGGGAAATTGTGTCTTTAATAATGTTAATGCATGCATTAGAGACCATTGCATTCCTAATGCATAGAAATAGATGGTATTAGCAATACACTCTTCAATACACAATAGAGTGTATTATTAATACAAACATTAGTTATGCATAGGTTAGAAAAGTGTACCAAACAAGGTACTAATAATACATCAAGCTAATGCAAACATTATTTTCTCCAATACACTCTACCAAACGACCCTAGTGAAATATTTATTCAAAGAAAGTGTATAATGACAATCACATACTAATGTTATTACATATAATGAATTATTATATACAAACCATTTTAAAAAGAAATAATAATAATAATAATATATATAAATACATTTATTATTAATTAAGGTGATACACACGTGCAAAACATGTAATACAATAGATAAAATTGTCATTTACTATCTCCCTCAAATTATTATTTAGTTTTCTTTATTATATTTAAAATTAAAGAGCCTTAAAATATATGGTACAAGAAAAATAAATAGCAAGAGATATTAGGTAAAATTAATAGTAAGGAATTTGAAAATTTATAGTAAAAGGAAAATATATTTTTAAAAAATTAAGAAAATTTTAGGCGTCTCAATAAAGATGTTAAGTTGCACCAGTTAGTTTCATTGTCTTTTTTTCTTTCACTTGTGAAAATTATCTTTATTTTCAATAGTTCACGATTTATCGATCTTTATTTGCAGATTTCTTCTCCCAAGTTTATTGACAAAACTGACCACCTATTTGTTTATTTATGGAGGTAAACAACACTATAAATTATTTGCAATATAAGAGAATCTAAAAGAAAATGTGTACGCTTACAACAACATTAAGAATTTTTAAATATTTATAGTATTCAAGTTAATAATATTATGACACATCAACGTAATTATAGTAATGCAATTCGCAGCAAGTTACATACAACTCTAACTATAAAATTACATGAACTGATATATATTATTGATCGATTGCCTTTACATAACATATACATGGATATGGTAACATCTCACTAATTGAAAGAACTAGAAAGAGTTAGAATTAGAAATAGTCATTTTAGGAAAGAATGAAAAATCTGGAAATTTGTTAACTTGAGTTAAGTTTGGGTTTTTGGTCAACTTCAAATGACCATAACTCCTAGATCAGGATGAGTTAGGTGTGCTTCCACTTTCCAGATACGTAGGAAAGATATTGGAATTGTCTTTCCAACGCCGCCGAGTTTGCGCGATTCCGACTTTGTATGAGTGAGATATGCCCATTGGAAGTTGGACTATTCAAATAAGGAAAGTGTAATCTGGATTTTGGAAGGGTAGTTTGGTCTTTTCCTTACCAAATTACTTTATTTCGTTTTTAGGAGTTTAATTGGGTCTAAACTGAACTTGGTCAGTTTCGGCTTTTGAAATATAAGTTAGGGTTTGTTATACCCCATTTTAACCAAGGTCAAATTAGTGTACAACATATTGGTGATTTTCCAAATTAATTAACTTAAGAAGTCGCCACCTAATTATTTTTAAGGTAAATTAGGATACCTAAATTATTAACTAAGTAATACTAAAATGACTTCAATTAAATGGTCTACTAAACTTAAAAATTCTAGGTAGGAGTTCTAATTTATCCTAAAGGGAAGGGGTAAGGCATCCTTTAAGATTAGTTTTAAAACTATTAACCAGCCAAACAAAGACGTACAAATCGCCCCTTTTAAATTCTCAAAATAACTCACTTTAGAGTTCAAATACTTACACTTTTGTTTTTAATTTTAACAAAGGTTTGTGGAAAATGTTAAAAAAATTGTATTTAAGACCTTAGTTTATCAAAAAGTATAGTTTAAGAGTTGATACATATTCATTATAAAAAAGGGGTCCAACTTCTTTGCAAAACAAAGATTTCTCAAACTAACAAACGAGTTGAGCAACAAAAGAACTTAAATTAAAGGTCATTGTTCTAAGCCAAATTAATGTATTAAACCCAATATGTTTATCAAAAAGTACAGTTTAAGGGTTGATACATATTCATTAAAAAAAAGGGTCCAACTTCTTTGCAAAACAAAGATTTCTCAAACTAACAATCGAGTTAAGCAACAAAAGAACTTAAATTAAAGGTCATTGTTCTAAGCCAAATTAATATATTAAACCCAATATCTAAAGGAGGGGAAGGTGAGCTACTAGGTTTGCTTAAGTTCTTAGTTAATTAGTTTGCATAAGTTCAAATATAAATTGAAACAAACATAAATATAGGTACCAAAAGAAAGTATAAAATGTTAGTCAAAGATAACAACATATATGTATGCATAAAAAATATAAAGCTTTGAGATAAAGAGGAAGTGCGGGATTTTCTTTTGGAATGAGTGAATCATTCTAGACACGAGCTAAATGCAAGATAGGTTGCTTCTCTAATTTGGATAGAGGTGGAGTCATATTGCAACTCCATACGCACCCCCCGAATGTACATGTAAATAAAAAGAAAGTAAAGAGGAGATTAGTGAGACAATTCAACTTTAAACGATAGTGAAAATCAAATATAGAGCTAAGCAAAATTATACAATGTATATATTATTACAAACACAAGATTTGCAAGCGTCAAATAAAATACTCATTTATTGAATAACGACCTTTAACCCGACTAACAATAACAAAATCAAAACAAATGTATTTTTTCGAGTATAAGCTAAATTCAAACACATCAGATTTGAGCTATAAGAGAAGTGCCATTTCTATGAATTATTATGAACAACGAAATATAATGTTCGAGTCTTGACAATACTACATGACGTTATTTAAAATGATAACTTATACACCTACTTAAGATAACTAAATGTATATATTGGGAACGTGAAAGAGAGCTACAAATGGTTTAAATAGTTATTCTACACAATACTACCTTACTAAGAAAAATTAAAAATTGGTTCTCACATGCTTCTGTTAAACAAAAAAGCATAAGTTGCATTTGTTAAGAAAATACATGATTAACAGCTTACTCAAACAAGGCAAAATTATATCGCTTTCTGCCTAATAATACATGGGCAGAAACTTCTTATCAAATGCAAAACAACTTGGAGCAAAAACTGATTCACGTGGCTATCTAGTTTAGTCATAAAACAAAATAACTCTTTAAGTTCGACGTTTGAAACATCAAGGCAATACAAACTCAGCTCTGTACAGATCTCAAACAAGACACAGACTCATTTTTACACTTCATTACAGCTAAAAAATCACTCTCGATATATCAGTTTATTAAAGCACACACAACATTTTATTATAGAGACAAAACAGCGGAAAAGAAAAGGGTGAGTATTACCTGTTATCGGGCAGTGAACGGAGATGCTTTGGTCTAAGGCCTATGTTCGAATAACGACCAGCTCGAAACTAGAGTTCTTAGCCGAGATCAAAATAGAACCAAAATGATATTTTGGAGCAAAATACACAGTGGTTAAGGGGCTATAGTGCGATGGAAAAACTTCTTAAAAAAAATGAATGCCAAGGCTTCTATGGAGGCTGAAAAAATCTCTCCCCTGGCTAAAGATGTAAGGATGTATTTATAGGTAAAGACTAGGTTTTCTGGCTTAGCGTTTTGGCGGGATTCAAAAGAGTGAAGGAGCCATTTGAATTCAAAATCAAATCCCTGAGCTTACTCCATCAGAAATCGCAGAAATCTTTGGCATTTTCCCTTGACCAAATTAAAGAAGAGAGATAAGAATAAGAGAGAGAGCAAGTGGAGTTGTCTAGGCTTGCATAGAATTGGAGTGGATGGTATCTGCCATTTTGAAGATCATTGGAGTTTAACTGAAAGAGGAAACTATCGATAGAAGACAAAGGAGCAGCTTCTGCTAGTTAAAAAGGTATGGCTTAGGGCTTGAATTAGTTTTGGGCCGAAAATTGGGACGAATTTGGGCTAAGGTATATTTATTTTTGTGGGCTGACCAATTTGGTCTGATATTGTTGGGTCTGTGGGCTGAATTTAATGGCCTTTTTCTTTCTTCTTTTAAATTATTTTGGGCTTCTAACTTAATAACTAATATAATATATATTATGATATGATAACAACTAAAAATTTACATAATAAAAATATCGCTAATATAAAATATATTTATAAAATATTGACTTATAATTAATTTAATAAATAGGAACTAGAAGTAAGATGACAACAATTGATTATTTAAGAAAAGAGGTGTAAAAGTGATAATAGTCATTTCGATAATAAAATATATAATTTTAGTAGAGAGATAGTCGTAGTAGCAAAAATAGTTGCAAAAAAGGATAGTTTGATGCGTTATTAAATTAGAAGCTCGAAAACAATGAATTGGAAGAAAGGAGGGTCAAAATTGGGTGTCAACA
>NW_006239201.1:202613-208920 GCF_000226075.1 Solanum tuberosum | reverse complement strand
GCTAGAGAATTCCCTAGAATTCTCTAGAATGACTTAGAAGGCAATGGAAGGTCCTAGAGTGTGTAGAAAGTTCTAGAGCTAGGACCAAAGTGTAAATAAGTTTAGGGACTTAGAAAGTAATTTAAAATTGTACTTTAGTCCCTAGGAGTTAGTATAAATAGGAGGTGCCCCTCATTTGCAAGGCACCATCCAACCAAGAAAGCAACCATCCAAGTTGTAAGCAATCTTCCAAAGCAATACAAAAGCCTTCTTCCAAAACTCTCTTTGTTCTTTCTAAGTCTTTCCTTAAGCATTCTCTTAGCGATCTAGTCTTAAAAGGCTTACTTGAGCTTACAAGATCGTGAAAGATTCGTGAGTAAGTTGTCAAGTGCCGCACGGAGTTTTAGCCATCACTCTAAGTCCGTGACACAAGGCTTCTATGGAGGCTGAAAAAAATCTCTGCCCCTGGCTAAAGATGTAAGGATGTATTTATAGGTAAAGACTAGGTTTTCTGGCTTAGCGTTTTTGGCGGGATTCAAAAGAGTGAAGGAGCCGTTTGAATTCAAAATCAAATCCCTGAGCTTACTCCATCAGAAATCGCAGAAATCTTTGGCATTTTTTCTTGACCAAATTAAAGAAGAGAGATAAGAATAAGAGAGAGAGCAAGTGGAGTTGTCTAGGCTTGCATAGAATTGGAGTGGGATGGTATCTGCCATTTTGAAGATCACTGGAGTTTAACTGAAAGAGGAAACTATCGATAGAAGACAAAGGAGCAGCTTCTGCTAGTTAAAAAGGTATGGCTTAGGACATGAATTAATTTTGGGCCGAAAATTGGGACGAATTTGGGCTAAGGTATATTTATTTTTGTTGGGCTGACCAATTTGGTCTGATATTGTTGGGTCTGTGGGCTGAATTTAATGGCCTTTTTTCTTTCTTCTTTTAAATTATTTTGGGCTTCTAACTTAATAACTAATATAATATATATTATGATATGATAACAACTAAAAATTTACATAATAAAAATAATCGCTAATATAAAATATATTTATAAAATATTGACTTATAATTAATTTAATAAATAGGAAACTAGAAATAAGATGACAACAATTGATTATTAAGAAAAGAGGTGTAAAAGTGATAATAGTCATTTCGATAATAAAATATATAATTTTAGTAGAGAGATAGTCGTAGTAGCAAAAATAGTTGCAAAAAAAGGATAATTTGATGCGTTATTAAATTAGAAGCTCGAAAACAATGAATTGGAAGAAAGGAGGGTCAAAATTGGGTGTCAACAAGGTTTTGAGAGAAGAGAAAAGAAGAGGAGAAAAGAGGAGAAGGAGCAAGAATCGTCAAGTTCTTCAAGAATCGCTTGTGGATTTCGTCAAGGGGTGATTCCTACAAGGTATGTAAGATCACATAGCGTTGGGTTAGTTCACCCATATGCCAATCATGATTCAATTCAGCGAAGTTGTATAGTCTTGAAAGCAAATCCTATGAGTTCTTGATGTTATATCGTTTGAAATCTTGTGGGTTCTTGTTGTTGAAGTTTCTTGGGTTTAATTCATGATTTTAGGTGTGATTTCGAGTAGAATCTGATGTAATTTGATGGTATAGTTGATTCTAAGTGTTTGGGGAAAGAACTAAGTCGAAATAGGGGGTTTAGAGTTGAAAAACGAAGGAGAAAAGTCAGAGTGCACCTGGGCAGGGGACTGGGGCGCCACCCCTCTCAGAACCCCAGGAAGGGGCCTCTGAAGTTTGGGCTGTGAGGCACCACGCCAGCCAGAGCGCCCCACCCTAGCCTCTGAAATTCAAGGGTTGGCGCCCCGCGCCTCTCAGAGCGCCAGGGACGCCAGGGTACGCCAGTTCTTCCCATTTCTTCCCCATCTTTTCGTACTAGTTCCTTAGCAATGTACCTATGTTTTCTAGTTGATTCCAACACTATAAGGTACGTCTAAACATCAATGAAATCTATCCATAAACATGAGATCATGAACCTTGAATCCATAATTCAATTCAAGGAAAGTTAAGAGTCAAGTCTAGAAGTAAAGAATCAAGTCAAGAGAAGTTCATGAAGTATTTCGAAAGTCTTTTACAAACGTTTTAACTTTGCTTTAAGACTTAAGTTGTGAGTGACTAAAGAGTAAGAGTAAGAGTTCATTTCTTCAAAGATTATACGCTACTAAGTATTCCCAAAAATCTAAAATGTTTTAACATTTGAGTAAGAAAGGAAACACCGATTTCCAAGAGAGCTTTTAAGCTAAATTTTGTGTAATTATCTCAAAACCAAAGAAAGAAGTTTTGTTTTAAAAACATATGAGCTAAGTATATTTTTGGGAGTAGTATTGAGCATCGATATGGGGATGTGAGTTCATAATAACTCAAGTCTCCATAAACCATGTAGCCATCATGGGTAGTAAATGATCATACTTTTTAGATGATTCCTTAAGTGCTTTTAAGCATACACTAGTGGATCCACTTAGTTAAAGCGTTCTATATGATGGCAAAGTATATGACAGTTCTGGAAGCGTAGGCAAAGATGTTGTATCACCACTAAGGCTCATAGTGGTGGTTGTCGGTTAGAGAAACTCCCACATAAACTATGTTACTTTATTATATGAGTAAATTGAGTTTTTCTTGCATTTCTTTATCAAATTGAATTGCTACCTACTGTTTTAAATGCTTGTACATTTGCACTATATTTTTATTGTTGAGTACTTTGCATTTGAGTTAAGTTGTTCATGAGTTGAGTAAAGCCAATGTAAGTATTTTTTTCAGATCCCTTTCAAGCTTATGTTATGTTTCGTATTCCCCTTGCATACTCGTACATTCAATGTACTGATACCATTTGGCCTGCACCTTTTTATGATGCAGACACATGTAACCAGGATCAACATCTAGCGCCTCATTGATCCAGTTGAGCACTCAGAGTCAGTTGGTGAGCCTCTTTGCATTCCGGAGGACTCCTTTTACCTTGCTTTTAGTATTTCAGTTGGTAGGATGATCGGGGGTCTTGTCCCGACATCCCTTTTTGTTTTAGAGGCTTCATAGACGAGTAGTTATAGTCCTTTAGTCTTATCCATTTCAGATGTTGTTTACAGACTTCAGTTTGCCTTATTGGCTAGTTTGAATGATCCTTTAAAGACATTCTAAGTTTTATTCATAAAATTCTTGTTTGAAATTATTCTATTGTTTAACTCTTCCACTGAGTAAGTAAGCCAAGCCAAGGGTTCGCTTGGGGCCAGAAATGGTTCTCGAGTGCCAGCCACGTCCGGGGTATAGCCTCGGGCCGTCACAAACTTGGTATCAGAGCACAGTATTCAAGAGTCCTAGGGAGTCTATGAAGCCGTGTCTATAGAGTCCTATTTATCGGTGTGAAGCGCGCCACATCTATAATTAGGATGCTGCGACACTTAGGAAAATTTCTCACTTCTTTCATATTCATTTCGTGTGTTAGAGTTTGATCTCTAAAAAGTTTCTTCTAATTCGTTCTTGCGCGTGTTTTTCAGTTAATCATGCCTCCACGAAGAGCTGTCAGAGGTCGTCTGCTAGGCGTAATGTTGAGGAACAAGGGGTACCCAATGAACATGAAGTGCAACCCCAAGGAGAAGTTACCAATGATGAGTTCAGAGAAGCGATAAGGATGCTAAGTCAAGCTGTGAATAACCATGTTGGGAAACAAAGAGGGGCTCGATAAGAAGAGGCTGACACTTCGAGGATCCGCGAATTCTTGAGGATGAACCCTCCAAGTTTCACTGATTCAAGCACTACTGAGGATCCAAAGAACTTTATTGAGGAACTGAAAAAGGTATTTGATGTTATGCACGTTGTCGATGCTGAGCGAGTAGAACTAGCTGCATATCAATTTAAGGATGTTGCTAGGACTTGGTTTGACCAGTGGAAGAAGGGTAGAGCTGAGGGAGCACCACCTGCGAGTTGGGCTTATTTTGAGAAAGGTTTCTTGGGGAGTTTCTTTCCCCGAGAACTGAAAGAGACTAAGGTACGAGAGTTCTTTACCCTTAAGCAAGAGTCGCTAAGTGTTCATGAGTATGGGTTGAAGTTCACCCAACTATCCCGTTATGCTCCGGAGATGGTTGCGGATATGAGGAGTAGAATGAGTCTGTTTGTTGCTAGGTTGTCCCGTCTATCAAGCAAATAGGGTAGGGTAGCGATGCTAATTAGGGACATGGATATATTGAGGTTAGTGGTATATGTGCAGTAGGTTGAGGAAGAGAAGCTGAGGGATAAGAAGTAGTTTAGAAACAAGAAGGCTAAGACAGGGAATGAGTCCGGGCAGCAGAAAAGTAATGTGAACCGTTCATCCATTCAGCAAAAGCAAAAAGGGCCTGCTCCATCTAGGGCTGGGCATATTTTGATTCAAACCGAAAAAACTGACCGAACTAATTTTTTTTTAATGTTGATTTTGGTTTTTCGATTTGGTCGGTCGGTTTTGGTTTCAAATTTTAAAATTTCAATAATTTGATTTGGTTTTTGGATTTTAAAATATTATATTTCGGTTAACCGAAAAACCAAAATTTTCAATACATTATAATTTGTATTCCAATTTCCAGGCCAACAAACCATTATTAATTGGCCCAAATTTATATACCCAACCCAATCCAACTAAAATTTGAAATTCCTAAACTCAAACACAGTACTCACTCTAAAAAATAAATCTTATTTCATTGTATGCTGGCTGCTGCAAATTCTCACAAACAAGTGAAGAACTCTTACTCCACCATCATTGATGCCATAGATCTAGATCACCATTGTCGCTGCCACTGACAACAAGTCAACTATTGCCTGACACTTTCTTCTTCTTCTTCTCTGTATCTACTGTGGTCTGTGGTTTGTTCATGTCCGTACGTACACACTCATCTTGTTTTGTCGTTTTTAAGCAGAGTTCATACTTGTCTTGAGGGTAAGCTTACAACTTTTAAATTTCGTTTTCTGTACGGTAGATGATGACGGAATCTCAACGTCTCAAAAAATCAGCGTTATCAGTGCTATTGAAAGAATTAAAAATCAAATTGGAACAATTCAAACCGAAAACCGAACCAAAATAAACCAAATCGAAATTGCAAAATCGAACTGAACCGAATTTATTTCAGTTCGGTTTCGATTAATAGTTTCACCAAATCGAAAACCAAAAAACTGAACCGAACCGACCGAACGCCCAGCCCTAGCTCCATCATTTGCTAGTGCACTTGCACCCAGAAACAAAGGTGAGTATAATAGTCAGAATTCCCAGCACTTCAGGGCTAGACCCGCCCAATCTCAGGGTAGTGTGGCACAAGGAGGTAACTGGGCTCCTATATGTGCTAAGTGTGGTAGAACCCACCCAGGTAAATGTTGCGATGGTTCCACAGGTTGCTTCAAGTATGGACAAGAGGGACACTTCATGAAGGAGTACCCTAAAAACCGGCAAGGTAGTGGAAATCAGGGCAATAGGGCCCAATCTTCATCAATTTCTCCACCAGACAGGGCTGCACTTAGAGGAGCTACTTTCGGTACTGGCGGAGGAGCAAACCGTCTTTATGCGATCATTAGTCGCCAAGAGCAAGAGAACTCTCCAAAATGTTGTCACTGGTATGATCAAAGTCTTTACTTTTGACGTTTATGCTTTGCTAGACCCAGGAGCAAGTTTATATTTTGTAACCCCTTATGTTGCAAATAATTTTGATGTTCTTCCTAAGAAGCTTTGTGAACTTTTTTGTGTTTTTACACCTATTGGGGAGTTTATTCTAGCGGAACGAGTATATTGTGATTGTGTCATTTCCATCAATCACAAGGACACCATGGCTGATTTAGTTGAGTTAGACATGGTAGATTTTGATGTCATTCTAGGCATGGACTGACTTCATTCCTGTTATGCGTCAATAGATTGTAGAACTCAAGTTGTCAAGTTCCAGATTCCTAATGAGCCAGTCATAGAGTAGAGTAGTAGTTCAACAGTGCCTAAGGATCGTTCCATTTCGTACCTTAAGGTGAGAAAGTTAGTTTCTAAAGGGTTGTGTCTATCACTTAGCCCGAGTTAATGACTCTAGTGTTGAGATACCTCCCATTCAGTCAATTCCAATAGTAAAAAGAGTTTCCAGAAGTCTTTTCCAGATGATCTACCCGAAGTCCTTCCTAAGAGAGAAATAGACTTCGGCATAGACATTCTTCCCGATACTCGCCCTATCTCTATTCCGCCATATAGAATGGCACCAGCAGAGTTAAAATAGCTTAAAAAGAAAGGTTTCATAAGTGTCTCAACTTGGGGCGCTCCGGTCTTATTTCTGAGAAAGAAAGATGGTTCCCTTAGGATGTGTATAGACTATCGCCAATT